>NC_068428.1:49125139-49137639 GCF_023373465.1 Oncorhynchus keta
TCCTTCCTAACCCTGGTCTCTTCCTAACCCTGGTCTCTTCCTAACCCCAGTCTCTTCCTAACCCTGGTCTCTTCCTAACCTGGTTCCCAGTTTTGTGTGATAAATACTAATATAATGTTTGTCTAACCCTGGTCTCTTCCTAACCTGGTCTTCTTCCTAACCCTGGTATCTTCCTAACCCTGGTCTCTTCCTAACCCTGGTCTCTTCCTAATCCTGGTCTCTTCCTAACCCTGGTCTCTTCCTAACCCTGGTCTCTTCCTAACCCTGGTCTCTTCATAACCCTGGTCTCTTCATAACCCTGGTCTCTTCATAACCCTGGTCTCTTCCTAACCCTGGTCTCTTCCTAACCCTGGTCTCTTCATAACCCTGGTCTCTTCCTAACCCTGGTCTCTTCCTAACCCTGGTCTCTTCCTAACCCTGGTCTCTTCCTAACCCTGGTCTCTTCCTAACCCTATTCAAAAACATCAGATACACATCAACAGTAAGACAGTGATATAATGTTTGTCCTTATCGCCCAGCCCTAGGCTAGAGCTGCCTCTTTCAACGAGACAGTAACCTGGACGCTAATAAAATACCGCCCAGTTTTGCTGTGATAAATACTGTGATATAATGTTTGTCCTTATCGCCCAGCCCTAGGCTAGAGCTGCCTCTTTCAACGAGACAGTAACCTGGACGCTAATAAAATACCGCCCAGTTTTGCTGTGATAAATACTGTGATATAATGTTTGTCCATATCGCCCAGCCCTAGGCTAGAGCTGCCTCTTTCAACGAGACAGTAACCTGGACGCTAATAAAATACCGCCCAGTTTTGCTGTGATAAATACTGTGATATAATGTTTGTCCTTATCGCCCAGCCCTAGGCTAGAGCTGCCTCTTTCAACGAGACAGTAACCTGGACGCTAATAAAATACCGCCCAGTTTTGCTGTGATAAATACTGTGATATAATGTTTGTCCTTATCGCCCAGCCCTAGGCTAGAGCTGCCTCTTTCAACGAGACAGTAACCTGGACGCTAATAAAATACCGCCCAGTTTTGCTGTGATAAATACTGTGATATAATGTTTGTCCTTATCGCCCAGCCCTAGGCTAGAGCTGCCTCTTTCAACGAGACAGTAACCTGGACGCTAATAAAATACCGCCCAGTTTTGCTGTGATAAATACTGTGATATAATGTTTGTCCATATCGCCCAGCCCTAGGCTAGAGCTGCCTCTTTCAACGAGACAGTAACCTGGACGCTAATAAAATACCGCCCAGTTTTGCTGTGATAAATACTGTGATATAATGTTTGTCCTTATCGCCCAGCCCTAGGCTAGAGCTGCCTCTTTCAACGAGACAGTAACCTGGACGCTAATAAAATACCGCCCAGTTTTGCTGTGATAAATACTGTGATATAATGTTTGTCCTTATCGCCCAGCCCTAGGCTAGAGCTGCCTCTTTCAACGAGACAGTAACCTGGACGCTAATAAAATACCGCCCAGTTTTGCTGTGATAAATACTGTGATATAATGTTTGTCCATATCGCCCAGCCCTAGGCTAGAGCTGCCTCTTTCAACGAGACAGTAACCTGGACGCTAATAAAATACCGCCCAGTTTTGCTGTGATAAATACTGTGATATAATGTTTGTCCATATCGCCCAGCCCTAGGCTAGAGCTGCCTCTTTCAACGAGACAGTAACCTGGACGCTAATAAAATACCGCCCAGTTTTGCTGTGATAAATACTGTGATATAATGTTTGTCCTTATCGCCCAGCCCTAGGCTAGAGCTGCCTCTTTCAACGAGACAGTAACCTGGACGCTAATAAAATACCGCCCAGTTTTGCTGTGATAAATACTGTGATATAATGTTTGTCCATATCGCCCAGCCCTAGGCTAGAGCTGCCTCTTTTCAACGAGACAGTAACCTGGACGCTGTTAATAAAATACCGCCATGGTCGTATATGTTTTGGTGATAAATACTGTGATAACATGACATGGTGTTATTGGTCACATTTAGGTTAGGTCAGACTGTTATTGTTTGTCACTTATACATCACAATACCGTGATGTTATTGGTCACATGGTTAACCATGGTTAGCATATGTTATTGGTCACATACACATGTTGTTATTGGTCACATGTTAGTGATGTTATTGGTCACATGGTTAGCAGATGTTATTGGTCACATTACAGTTAACAGATGTTATTGGTCACATGGTTAACAGATGTTATTGGTCACATGGTTAGCAGATGTTATTGGTCACATGGTCACATATTGGTCACATACACATGGTTAACAGATGTTATTGGTCACATGGTTAACAGATGTTATTGGTCACATGGTTAGCAGATGGTATTGGTCACATGGTTAGCAGATGTTATTGGTCACATAGATGTTATTGGTCACATGGTTAGCAGATGGTATTGGTCACATGGTTAGCAGATGTTATTGGTCACATACACATGGTTAACAGATGTTATTGGTCACATGGGCGCGTTCTTCACAACACTGTCTGTGTGGGTGGACCATTTAATTTAGTCAGTGATGTGTACGCTGAGGAACTTGAAGCTTTCCACCTTCTCCACTTCGATCCCGTCAACGTGGGTAGGAGGGGTGCTCCCTCTGCTGTTTCCATCCACCAGACAGGTGTGGCAGATCAAGAAGCTGATTAAACAGCATGATCATTACACTTTGTGTGCTGGGGACAATAATAAAAGGCCACTTTTCAAGTGTGCAGTTTTGTCACACAACACAATAATAACTAATCGCTCAAGTCAAGTGTACCAAGTTTTGAGGGAGTGTGCAATTGGCTGACTGCAACGATGTCCACCATTACTGTTGATTGATCATATCTCGACCATATGCTGCCAACCGCTTAACCGGCCTCATGTGTAACCACGCCAACCCAGGACATCCACATCCGGGCTTCTTCACCTGTGGGATTGTCTGGGGGGGAGTGGGAGGGGGGAGTATTTATTTCTGTAATGAAGCCAGTTTGTGGGGAAAAACTCATTCTGATTGGCTAGGCTCCCCAGTGGGTGGGCCTATGGCCTGGCTGCCAGGTGGGTGGGCCTATGGCCTGGCTGCCAGGTGGGTGGGCCTATGGCCTGGCTGCCAGGTGGGTGGGCCTATGGCCTGGCTGCCAGGTGGGTGGGCCTATGGCCTGGCTGCCAGGTGGGTGAGCCTATGGCCTGGCTGCCAGGTGGGTGGGCCTATGGGCTGGCTGCCAGGTGGGTGGGCCTATGGCCAGGCTGCCAGGTGGGTGGGCCTATGGCCTGGCTCCCCAGTGGGTGGGCCTATGGCCTGGCTCCCCAGTGGGTGGGCCTATGGGCTGGCTGCCAGGTGGGTGGGCCTATGGCCTGGCTGCCAGGTGGGTGGGCCTATGGCCTGGCTCCCCAGTGGGTGGGCCTATGGCCTGGCTCCCCAGTGGGTGGGCCTATGGCCTGGCTGCCAGGTGGGTGGGCCTATGGCCTGGCTGCCAGGTAGGTGGGCTTATGGCCTCTCAGGCCCACCCATGACTTCACCCCTTCTCATTCTAAACCTCTTGTCTCTCTCAGAGTGAAGATGTGTATGGGTCGTATGACGCCGTACCTCAGGAGCAGTTTGCTGAGGTTCTACTGCGGACTGGGAAGCTGACTGAGACCAAGACAGAGGGACAGACCCTGTTCCCTGCCACAGAGGGTAATGCACAAACACACACTGGGGGAGGGAGGGAGAGAAAAAACACCACTGTAAACTCAACCCATATTTTTGTTTTATTTTCCCTTGTGTACTTTAACTATTTGCACATCGTTACAACACTGTATATAGACATAATATGACATTTGAAATGTTTATTATTTTGGTACTTTTGTGAGTGTAATGTTCACTGTTAATTTGTCATGTTTATTTACATTTTGTTTATATATTTCACTTGCTTTGGTAATGTTAACATGTGTTTCCCATGCCAATAAAGCCCGAGGGAGGGAGGGAGGGACTGTTCTAGTACCCTCGCCAATTAATTGATATATATGTTGAAGAGGGTGGGGCTTAAGCTGCATCCCTGTCTCACCCCACGGCCTTGTGGGAAGAAATGTGTTTTTTGCCTATTTTAACCGCACACTTGTTGTTTGTGTACATGGATGTTATAATGTTGTTTTACCCCCAACACCACTTTCCATCAGTTTGTATAGCAGACCCTCGTGCCAAATTGAGTCAAACATTTTTAAATCAACAAAGCATGAGAAGACTTTGTGTTTTGGTTTGTTTGGTTTTGTCAATTTGGGTGTGCAGGGGTGAATGTGTGGTCTGTTGTTGGTAATTTGGTAAAAAGCCAATTTGACATTTGTTCAGTACATTGTTTTCGCTGAGGAAACGGGACAAGTCTGCTGTTATTGATAATGCAGAGGATTTTCCTAAGGTTGCTGTTGACCCATATCCCCCAGTAGTTATCGGGTCACATTTGGTTCCAAATATTGGGGAAGATGCCAGAGCTGAGGATGATGTTAAAGAGTTTTAGTATAGCCAATTGGAATTTGTGGTCTGTATATTTGATCATTTCATTGAGGATACCATCAACACCACAGGCCTTTTTGGGGTTGGAGGGTTTGTATTTTGTCCTGTAACTCATTCAAGGGAATTGGAGAATCCAGTGGGTTCTGGAATCCAGTGGTTCTGGAATCCAGTGGGTTCTGGTAGACTTTAATAGTTGATTCTAAGATTTTGTTGTTGATTTTGTATATATTTTTGCAATTCATTCTTTGTCATAGGGCTAAAAGGAGAAGTGGTTTACCCAAACATCTCCGTTTTACGTCATTATTTGTTGTTTGTTTCAGTTTCCCAATTTTCCCAGAAATGGTTAGATTCTATGGTTTCTACTGAGCTGATTTCTGATTTCCTTCTTTTTCCATAGTTTATTTCTGTATTGATTTTCTCCATAGTGAAGGAGTAGACTCGGTTTTAGATTTGATAGGGAAGCTGAGAGGTCAAATATACTGTTTAGATGTTCTACCTTCACTATTACAGTGAAACCTCTAGGACATTGTCTAGAAGGGATTGAATTTGTTGTTGCCTAATTGTTTTTTGGTAGGTTTCCACACTACTCTCCTTCCATCTATAACATTTCTTATTATTACTCATTTACTTTGGCTTTAATGCCTCATGATTGAGTAATGCTCTTTTTCAAATAGACTGATGTTGCTTATGTTGTCGTAGTTGTGCCTAGGGGGCATATGGGGAGGGAATGCTGTCACCTCCAGGTAGGTGTTTGTCCCCCTGTGTGCTGAGGGTGTCAGGTTCTTGTCCAGTTCTGGCATTTAGGTCGCCACAGACTAGTACATGTCCCTGGGCCTGGAATGATTGATCTCCCCTCTAGGATGGAGAAGCTGTCTTCATTAAAGTGTGGGGATTCTAGTGGGGGGATATAGGGGATTCTAGTGGGGGGGATATAGGGATTTAGTGGGGGGGGATATAGGGGATTCTAGGTGGGGGGGGATTCTAGATATAGGGGATTCTAGTGGGGGGGGGATATAGGGGGATTCAGATTCTAGTGGGGGATATAGGGATTCTAGTGGGGGATATAGGGATTCTAGTGGGGGATATAGGATAGTGGGGGGTATAGGGGATTCTAGTGGGGGGATAGGGATTCTTCAGTGGGGGGGGGATAGGGATTCTAGTGGGGGGGATATAGGGATTCTAGTGGGGGGATATAGAGTATTCTCAGTGGGGGATATAGGGGATTCTGTGGGGGGATATAGGGGATTCTAGTGGGGATATAGGGGATTCTAGTGGGGGGATTCTAGTGGGGGATATAGGGGATTCTAGTGGGGGATATAGGGGATTCTAGTGGGGGGGATATAGGGGATTCTAGTGGGGGATATAGGGGATTCTAGTGGGGGGATATAGGGATTCTAGTGGGGGGATATAGGGATTCTAGTGGGGGATATAGGGGATTCTAGTGGGGGGATATAGGGGATTCTAGTGGGGGGGGATATAGGGATTCTAGTGGGGGCATATAGGGGATTCTAGTGGGGGGGGATTCTAGTGGGGGATATAGGGGATCTACAGTGGGGGATTCTAGTGGGGGGGGATATAGGGGATTCTAGTGGGGGATATAGGGATTCTAGTGGGGGGATATAGGGATTCTAGTGGGGGGATATAGGGGATTCTAGTGGGGGATATAGGTAGCACACAGGAGGACATCATTTACATTCAAACGGCTCTCCTGTAAAGTCGGGATATAGCGGATACGCCTAGTTTCTGAATCGGGTAACATATCTTGCTGTCTGGATATGGGGAGGCCAATATAGTGTGGTCAGGGTTTGTTTGGGGGTATTAGCTGACTGGGATGTAGCTGGGGATGCTGTGGTCTAGGTGTAGGTCCTCAGGGCGTGGGTTCTCGGTGCAGGTCCTTCAGGAGGAGGTCTTGCAGGTCTGGGAGGGTCTCCAGCTGGTCTGGGTGCCCGCAGCTCCTGGAGAGGTGCTCGGACTGTCATTCGGGGATGGTGGCAGGTAGAAAGTAGACCTGGTCATTCACCCGCTGTATGGGGGCAGGGAGAAAGTAGTCCTGGGTGGAGGGACCTGGTCATTCACCCGCTGTATGGTGGCAGGGAGAAAGTTGTCCTGGGTGGAGGGACCTGGTCATTCACCCGCTGTATGGGGGCAGGTAGAAAGTAGTCCTGGGTGGAGGGACCTGGGATTCACCCGCTGTATGGGGGCAGGTAGAAAGTAGTCCTGGGTGGAGGGACCTGGTCATTCACCCGCTGTATGGTGGCAGGGAGAAAGTAGTCCTGGGTGGAGGGACCTGGTCATTCACCCGCTGTATGGTGGCAGGTAGAAAGTAGTCCTGGGTGGAGGGACCTGGTCATTCACCCGCTGTATGGTGGCAGGTAGAAAGTAGTCCTGGGTGGAGGGACCTGGTCATTCACCCGCTGTATGGTGGCAGGGAGAAAGTAGTCCTGGGTGGAGGGACCTGGTCATTCACCCGCTGTATGGTGGCAGGGAGAAAGTAGTCCTGGGTGGAGGGACCTGGTCATTCACCCGCTGTATGGTGGCAGGGAGAAAGTAGTCCTGGGTGGAGGGACCTGGTCATTCACCCGCTGTATGGTGGCAGGGAGAAAGTAGTCCTGGTGGTAGACCTGGTCATTCACCCGCTGTATGGTGGCAGGGAGAAAGTAGTCCTGGGTGGAGGGACCTGGTCATTCACCCGCTGTATGGTGGCAGGTAGAAAGTAGTCCTGGGTGGGAGGGACCCATCATTCACCAGCTGTATGGTGGCAGGGAGAAAATAGTCCTGGGTGGAGGACCTGGTCATTCACCAGCTGTATGGTGGCAGGTAGAAAGTCCTGGGTGGAGGGACCTGGTCATTCACCCGCTGTATGGTGGCAGGGAGAAAGTAGTCCTGGGTGGAGGGACCTGGTCATTCACCCGCTGTATGGTGGCAGGGAGAAAGTAGTCCTGGGTGGAGGGACCTGGTCATTCACCCGCTGTATGGTGGCAGGGAGAAAGTAGTCCTGGGTGGAGGGACCTGGTCATTCACCCGCTGTATGGTGGCAGGGAGAAAGTAGTCCTGGGTGGAGGGACCTGGTCATTCACCCGCTGTATGGTGGCAGGGAGAAAATAGTCCTGGGTGGAGTTGTGGACCTGGTCATTCACCCGCTGTATGGTGGCAGGGAGAAAGTAGTCCTGGGTGGAGTTGTGGACCTGGTCATTCACCTGTATGGTGGCAGGGGAAAGTAGTCCTGGTGGTAGAGACCTGGTTTTTCACCCGCTGTATGGTGGCAGGGAGAAAGTGTTTTGATGGTAGCTCTCTCTCTCTTTGGTAGAGTTCCTCTTAGTCCCTCCTCTCTCTTTGGTAGAGTTCAGCTTTAGTCCCTCCTCTCTCTTTGTAGAGTTCCGTTTAGTCCCTCCTCTCTCTTGGTAGAGTTCAGCTTTGCTCTCTCTCTGTCTCACTCGCTCACTCTCTTCTCCTCTCTTCTCCTCTTCTCCTTCTCCTCGCTCTCTCTCGTTCTTTTGTTTTCTCTCGTTCTCTTTGTTCTCTTGTTCTCTCGCTCTCTCTCTCTCGCTCTCTCGTTCTCTCTCTCTCGCTCGTTCTCTCGCTCTCGATCTCTCGCCCTATCACATAGTGCTTGAGGTACTTTAAACACTTAATTTTGGAAATTCAAGTACTGGATTATCTTGAAAACCAGACATTATCTCAAGTTGGTACTTCACAAGTACTCGATTTATAATGAGGAGAACAGAAAACGATCGAATATGTTCATATGAAAAATGTATTGGTCTTGAAAATTAATTTCCAAGCAGACTACTGAGTTGTATTTCCCGAAGTGTTTCGCTCTCTTGTTGTCGCTCATTCTACCCACAATACCACTCAGTCAGGCAGGTACAGAACTGACTGATTAGATGCCACCAAAGGTTACATTGGGAGCTGAAATGCCGGGCAAATGTGGATCCTGTCTGGCAAGATGTTGATGTTTATGAATGGGTTTTGCCAGACCCAACCAGGGATGTAGTGGAAAGGAAATGGCGTTTACTCACTGTTTTATTTTGTTAATGATAGTTTAGCCACTAATTATTGCATTCCCGGTGTTCATCTCTCCCTTGATGGTAGAGTTCAGCTTTAGTCCATCCTCCTCCCCTCTCTCTCTTGATGGTAGAGTTCAGCTTTAGTCCCTCCTCTCTCTCTCTCTTGATGGTAGAGTTCAGCTTTAGTCCCTCCTCTCTCTCTCTTGATGGTAGAGTTCAGCTTTAGTCCCTCCTCTCTCTCTCTTGATGGTAGAGTTCAGCTTTAGTCCCTCCTCTCTCTCTCTTGATGGTTGAGTTCAGCTTTAGTCCCTCCTCTCTCTCTCTTGATGGTAGAGTTCAGCTTTAGTCCCTCCTCTCTCTCTCTTGATGGTTGAGTTCAGCTTTAGTCCCTCCTCCTCCTCTCTCTTGATGGTAGAGTTCAGCTTTAGTCCCTCCTCTCTCTTGATGGTAGAGTTCAGCTTTAGTCCATCCTCCTCCCCTCTCTCTCTCTCTTGATGGTAGAGTTCAGCTTTAGTCCATCCTCCTCCCCTCTCTCTCTCTTGATGGTAGAGTTCAGCTTTAGTCCCTCCTCTCTCTCTCTTGATGGTAGAGTTCAGCTTTAGTCCCTCCTCCTCTCCCCTCTCTCTCTCTTGATGGTAGAGTTCAGCTTTAGTCCCTCCTCCTCTCTCTCTCTTGATGGTAGAGTTCAGCTTTAGTCCCTCCTCCTCCTCTCTCTTGATGGTGGAGTTCAGCTTTAGTCCCTCCTCTCTCTCTTGATGGAAGAGTTCAGCTTTAGTCCCTCTTCTCTCTCTTGATGGTGGAGTTCAGCTTTAGTCCCTCCTCCTCTCTCTCTCTCTCTCTCTCTTTGATGGTAGAGTTCAGCTTTAGTCCCTCCTCTCTCTCTTGATGGTGGAGTTCAGCTTTAGTCCCTCCTCCTCTCTCTCTTGATGGTAGAGTTCAGCTTTAGTCCCTCCTCCTCTCTCTCTTGATGGTGGAGTTCAGCTTTAGTCCCTCCTCTCTCTCTTGATGGTAGAGTTCAGCTTTAGTCCCTCCTCTCTCTTGATGGTAGAGTTCAGCTTTAGTCCCTCTTCCTCATCTCTCTCTTGATGGTAGAGTTCAGCTTTAGTCCCTCCTCCTCTCTCTCTCTTCTCTCTTGATGGTAGAGTTCAGCTTTAGTCCCTCCTCCTCTCTCTTGATGGTAGAGTTCAGCTTTAGTCCCTCCTCTCTCTTCTTGATGGTAGAGTTCAGCTTTAGTCCCTCCTCCTCTCTCTCTTGATGGTGGAGTTCAGCTTTAGTCCCTCCTCTCTCTCTTGATGGTAGAGTTCAGCTTTAGTCCCTCCTCTCTCTCTTGATGGTAGAGTTCAGCTTTAGTCCCTCCTCCTCTCTTGATGGTAGAGTTCAGCTTTAGTCCCTCCTCCTCTCTCTCTCTTGATGGTAGAGTTCAGCTTTAGTCCCTCCTCCTCTCTCTTGATGGTGGAGTTCAGCTTTAGTCCCTCCTCTCTCTCTTGATGGAAGAGTTCAGCTTTAGTCCCTCTTCTCTCTTGATGGTGGAGTTCAGCTTTAGTCCCTCCTCCTCTCTCTCTCTCTCTCTCTTGATGGTAGAGTTCAGCTTTAGTCCCTCCTCTCTCTCTTGATGGTGGAGTTCAGCTTTAGTCCCTCCTCCTCCCTCTCTCTCTCTTGATGGTAGAGTTCAGCTTTCGTCCCTCCTCCTCTCTCTTGATGGTAGAGTTCAGCTTTCGTCCCTCCTCCTCTCTCCCTTGATGGTAGAGTTCAGCTTTAGTCCCTCTCTCCCTTGATGGTAGAGTTCAGCTTTAGTCACTCCTCTCTCTCTATTGATGGTAGAGTTCAGCTTTAGTCCCTCCTCCTCTCTCTCTCCCTCTCTCTCTCTTGATGGTAGAGTTCAGCTTTAGTCCCTCCTCCTCTCTCTCTTGATGGTGGAGTTCAGCTTTAGTCCCTCCTCTCTCTTGATGGTAGAGTTCAGATTTAGTCCCTCCTCTCTCTTGATGGTAGAGTTCAGCTTTAGTCCCTCTTCCTCATCTCTCTCTTGATGGTAGAGTTCAGCTTTAGTCCCTCTTCCTCATCTCTCTCTTGATGGTAGAGTTCAGCTTTAGTCCCTCTTCCTCATCTCTCTCTTGATGGTAGAGTTCAGCTTTAGTCCCTCTTCCTCTCTCTCTTGATGGTAGAGTTCAGCTTTAGTCCCTCCTCTCTCTCTTGATGGTAGAGTTCAGCTTTAGTCCCTCTTCCTCTCTCTTTGATGGTAGAGTTCAGCTTTAGTCCCTCTTCTCTCTCTTGATGGTAGAGTTCAGCTTTAGTCCCTCTTCCTCTCTCTCATGGTAGAGTTCAGCTTTAGTCCCTCTTCCTCTCTTTGATGGTAGAGTTCAGCAAGTGAGTCCCTCTTCCTCTCTCTTGATGGTAGAGTTCAGCTTTAGTCCCTCTTCCTCTCTCTTGATGGTAGAGTTCAGCTTTAGTCCCTCTTCCTCTCTCTTGATGGTAGAGTTCAGCTTTAGTCCCTCTTCCTCTCTCTTGATGGTAGAGTTCAGCTTTAGTCCCTGCTCTCTCTCTCTCTCGATGGTAGAGTTCAGCTTTAGTCCCTCCTCCCTCTCTCTTGATGGTAGAGTTCAGCTTTAGTCCCTCCTCTCTCCTCTCTGCGATGGTAGAGTTCAGCTTTAGTCCCTCCTCTCTCTCTCTGATGGTAGAGTTCAGATTTAGTCCCTCCTCTCTCTCTTGATGGTAGAGTTCAGCTTTAGTCCCTCCCTCCTCCTCCTGGATGCTCTCTTGATGGTAGAGTTCAGCTTTAGTCCCTCCTCTCTCTCCCTCTCTCTCTTGATGGTAGAGTTCAGCTTTAGTCCCTCCTCCTCCCTCCTCTCTCTCTTGATGGTAGAGTTCAGCTTTAGTCCCTCCTCCTCCCCCTCTCTCTCTTGATGGTAGAGTTCAGCTTTAGTCCCTCCTCCTCCCTCCCTCTCTCTCTTGATGGTAGAGTTCAGCTTTAGTCCCTCCTCTCTCTCCCTCTCTCCTTCCCACCGCTCCCCCTCTCCTCCACACTCTCTCTCAATTAAATGTCAGTTGTAAGGTCTTTACATGGGAAACATGAAATGTTAACATTTCCAAAGCAAGTGAAGTCCCCCCACTCTTTCTCAGTTCAATTCAAGGGTCTTTATTATGCATGGGAAACATATGTTACCGTTTCCTGTCTCTCTCTCTCTCTCAGTACTGCTGCAGCTGGCCAGTGATGCCTTTCCCAGAGACATGACCCTGGCTCTGGCCTATCTCCTGGCTCTGCCGCAGGTAACACACACGCTCTGCTCTCTGATTGGTCAGTTACATTCATCCGTATGCTGACCTCTTTTCACCTGTATACTCCACACTGGTACCCCCCCAGGTCCTGGATGCTAACAGGTGTTTTGAGAAGCAGTCCCACTCGGCCCTGTCCCTGCAGCTAGCAGCCTACTACTATAGTCTACAGATCTACAACTACCTGGTCCCATGCCTCAAGGCCAGCACACACACTCTCTACAGGGTGAGTACACGGTGTGTTTGAGGTGTGTTTGACGTGTGTTTGAGGTGTGTTTGAGGTGTGTGTAGTTCAGCCTACTACTATAGCCATAGGTGTGGTGTCTAATGAGCTAAGCTTCCCAAAACAGTCCATAAAACGGACCTACGGGGTTCTACGTTGTTGATAGTGTCGTATGAAACGGACCTACGGGGTTCTACGTTGTTGATAGTGTCGTGTGAAACGGACCTACGGGGTTCTACGTTGTTGATAGTGTCGTGTGAAACGGACCTACGGGGTTCTACGTTGTTGATAGTGTCGTATGAAACGGACCTACGGGGTTCTACGTTGTTGATAGTGTCGTGTGAAACGGACCTACGGGGTTCTACGTTGTTGATAGTGTCGTGTGAAACGGACCTACGGGGTTCTACGTTGTTGATAGTGTCGTGTGAAACGGACCTACGGGGTTCTACGTTGTTGATAGTGTCGTGTGAAACGGACCTACGGGTTCTACGTTGTTGATAGTGTCGTATGAAACGGACCTACGGGGTTCT
>NC_068428.1:49142639-49168333 GCF_023373465.1 Oncorhynchus keta
GAATCGCTTCCTTTTAGGTGGTTGTAGAATTTAACGGCTCTTTTCTGGATGTTGATAATTAGTGGGTATCGGCCTAATTCTGCTCTGCATGGACAATTTTGTGTTCTACGTTGTACACAGAGGATATTTTAGCAGAATTCTGCCTGCAGAGTCTCAATTTGGTGTTTGTCCCATTTTGTGAAGTCTTGGTTGGACCCCAGACCTCACAACCATAAAGGGCAATGGGTTCTATGACTGATTCAAGTATTTTTAGCCAGATCCTAATTGGGATGTTGAAATGTATGTTCCTTTTGATGGCATAGAATGCCCTTCTTGCCTTGTCTCCTGTTCCCTCCCAGTAGTGGGTTGTGGTCCTGTTCCCTCCCAGTAGTGGGTTGTGGTCCTGTTCCCTCCCAGTAGTGGGTTGTGGTCCTGTTCCCTCCCAGTAGTGGGTTGTGGTCCTGTTCCCTCCCAGTAGTGGGTTGTGGTCCTGTTCCCTCCCAGTAGTGGGTTGTGGTCCTGTTCCCAGTAGTGGGTTGTGGTCCTGTTCCCTCCCAGTAGTGGGTTGTGGTCCTGTTCCCTCCCAGTAGTGGGTTGTGGTCCTGTTCCCTCCCAGTAGTGGGTTGTGGTCCTGTTCCCTCCCAGTAGTGGGTTGTGGTCCTGTTCCTCCCAGTAGTGGGTTGTGGTCCTGTTCCCTCCCAGTAGTGGGTTGTGGTCCTGTTCCCAGTAGTGGGTTGTGGTCCTGTTCCCTCCCAGTAGTGGGTTGTGGTCCTGTTCCCTCCCAGTAGTGGGTTGTGGTCCTGTTCCCTCCCAGTAGTGGGTTGTGGTCCTGTTCCCTCCCAGTAGTGGGTTGTGGTCCTGTTCCCTCCCAGTAGTGGGTTGTGGTCCTGTTCCCTCCCAGTAGTGGGTTGTGGTCCTGTTCCCTCCCAGTAGTGGGTTGTGGTCCTGTTCCCTCCCAGTAGTGGGTTCTCGTCCTGTTCCCTCCCAGTAGTGGGTTGTGGTCCTGTTCCCTCCCAGTAGTGGGTTGTGATACTGTTCCCTCCCAGTAGTGGGTTGTGGTCCTGTTCCCCCAGTAGTGGGTTGTGGTCAGTAGTGGGTTGTGGTCCTGTTCCCTCCCAGTAGTGGGTTGTGGTCCTGTTCCCTCCCAGTAGTGGGTTGTGGTCCTGTTCCTCCCAGTAGTGGGTTGTGGTCCTGTTCCCTCCCAGTAGTGGGTTCTCGTCCTGTTCCCTCCCAGTAGTGGGTTGTGGTCCTGTTCCCTCCCAGTAGTGGGTTGTGATACTGTTCCTCCCAGTAGTGGGTTGTGGTCCTGTTCCCACCCAGTAGTGGGTTGTGGTCCTGTTCCCTCCCAGTAGTGGGTTGTGGTCCTGTTCCTCCCAGTAGTGGGTTGTGGTCCTGTTCCCTCCCAGTAGTGGGTTGTGGTCCTGTTCCCAGTAGTGGGTTGTGGTCCTGTTCCTCCCAGTAGTGGGTCGTGGTCCTGTTCCCTCCCAGTAGTGGGTTGTGGTCCTGTTCCCTCCCAGTAGTGGGTTGTGGTCCTGTTCCCTCCCAGTAGCGGGTTGTGGTCCTGTTCCCTCCCAGTAGTGGGTTGTGGTCCTGTTCCCTCCCAGTAGTGGGTTGTGGTCCTGTTCCCTCCCAGTAGTGGGTTGTGGTCCTGTTCCCTCCCAGTAGTGGGTTGTGGTCCTGTTCCCTCCCAGTAGTGGGTTGTGGTCCTGTTCCCTCCCAGTAGTGGGTTGTGGTCCTGTTCCCTCCCAGTAGTGGGTTGTGGTCCCTCCCAGTAGTGGGTTGTGGTCCTGTTCCCTCCCAGTAGCGGGTTGTGGTCCTGTTCCCTCCCAGTAGCGGGTTGTGGTCCTGTTCCTCCCAGTAGTGGGTTGTGGTCCTGTTCCCTCCCAGTAGTGGGTTGTGGTCCTGTTCCCTCCCAGTAGTGGGTTGTGGTCCTGTTCCCTCCCAGTAGTGGGTTGTGGTCCTGTTCCCCTCCCAGTAGTGGGTTGTGGTCCTGTCCCTCCCAGTGTGGGTCCCTGTTCCCCCAGTAGTGGGTTGTGGTCCTGTTCCCTCCCAGTAGTGGGTTGTGGTCCTGTTCCTCCCAGTAGTGGGTTGTGGTCCTGTTCCTCCCAGTAGTGGGTTGTGGTCCTGTTCCCTCCCAGTAGTGGGTTGTGGTCCTGTTCCTCCCAGTAGTGGGTTGTGGTCCTGTTCCCTCCCAGTAGTGGGTTGTGGTCCTGTTCCCAGTAGTGGGTTGTGGTCCTGTTCCCTCCCAGTAGTGGGTTCTGGTCCTGTTCCCTCCCAGTAGTGGGTTGTGGTCCTGTTCCCTCCCAGTAGTGGGTTGTGGTCCTGTTCCCTCCCAGTAGTGGGTTGTGGTCCTGTTCCCTCCCAGTAGTGGGTTGTGGTCCTGTTCCTAGTAGTGGGTTGTGGTCCTGTTCCCCTCCCAGTAGTGGGTTGTGGTCCTGTTCCCTCCCAGTAGTGGGTTGTGGTCCTGTTCCTCCCAGTAGTGGGTCGTGGTCCTGTTCCCTCCCAGTAGTGGGTTGTGGTCCTGTTCCCTCCCAGTAGCGGGTTGTGGTCCTGTTCCTCCCAGTAGTGGGTTGTGGTCCTGTTCCCCCTCCCAGTAGTGGGTTGTGGTCCTGTTCCCTCCCAGTAGTGGGTTGTGGTCCTGTTCCCTCCCAGTAGTGGGTTGTGGTCCTGTTCCCTCCCAGTAGTGGGTTGTGGTCCTGTTCCTCCCAGTAGTGGGTTGTGGTCCTGTTCCCTCCCAGTAGTGGGTTGTGGTCCTGTTCCCTCCCAGTAGTGGGTTGTGGTCCTGTAGTGGGTTGTGGTCCTGTTCCCTCCCAGTAGTGGGTTGTGGTCCTGTTCCTCCCAGGTCCCTGTTCCCTCCCAGTAGTGGGTTGTGGTCCTGTTCCTCCCAGTAGTGGGTTGTGGTCCTGTTCCCTCCCAGTAGTGGGTTGTGGTCCTGTTCCCTCCCAGTAGTGGGTTGTGGTCCTGTTCCCTCCCAGTAGTGGGTTGTGGTCCTGTTCCCTCCCAGTAGTGGGTTGTGGTCCTGTTCCCTCCCAGTAGTGGGTTGTGGTCCTGTTCCCTCCCAGTAGTGGGTTGTGGTCCTGTTCCCTCCCAGTAGTGGGTTGTGGTCCTGTTCCTCCCAGTTCCCTGTTCCCCCAGTAGTGGGTTGTGGTCCTGTTCCCTCCCAGTAGTGGGTTGTGTCCTGTTCCTCCCAGTCCTGTTCCCTCCCAGTAGTGGGTTGTGGTCCTGTTCCCTCCCAGTAGTGGGTTGTGGTCCTGTTCCCTCCCAGTAGTGGGTTGTGGTCCTGTTCCCTCCCAGTAGTGGGTTGTGGTCCTGTTCCTCCCAGTAGTGGGTTGTGGTCCTGTTCCCTCCCAGTAGTGGGTTGTGGTCCTGTTCCTCCCAGTAGTGGGTTGTGGTCCTGTTCCCTCCCAGTAGTGGGTTGTGGTCCTGTTCCCTCCCAGTAGTGGGTTGTGGTCCTGTTCCCTCCCAGTAGTGGGTTGTGGTCCTGTTCCCTCCCAGTAGTGGGTTGTGGTCCTGTTCCCTCCCAGTAGTGGGTTGTGGTCCTGTTCCCTCCCAGTAGTGGGTTGTGGTCCTGTTCCCTCCCAGTAGTGGGTTGTGGTCCTGTTCCCTCCCAGTAGTGGGTTGTGGTCCTGTTCCTCCCAGTAGTGGGTTGTGGTCCTGTTCCCTCCCAGTAGTGGGTTGTGGTCCTGTTCCCTCCCAGTAGTGGGTTGTGGTCCTGTTCCCTCCCAGTAGTGGGTTGTGGTCCTCCCAGTAGTGGGTTGTGGTCCTCCCAGTAGTGGGTTGTGGTCCTGTTCCTGTTCCCTCCCCAGTAGTGGGTTGTGGTCCTGTTCCTCCCAGTAGTGGGTTGTGGTCCTGTTCCCAGTCCCCCACCCAGTAGTGGGTTGTGGTCCTGTTCCCTCCCAGTAGTGGGTTCTCGTCCTGTTCCCTCCCAGTAGTGGGTTGTGGTCCTGTTCCCTCCCAGTAGTGGGTTGTGGTCCTGTTCCCTCCCAGTAGTGGGTTGTGGTCCTGTTCCCTCCCAGTAGTGGGTTGTGGTCCTGTTCCCTCCCAGTAGTGGGTTGTGGTCCTGTTCCCTCCCAGTAGTGGGTTGTGGTCCTGTTCCCTCCCAGTAGTGGGTTGTGGTCCTGTTCCCTCCCAGTAGTGGGTTGTGGTCCTGTTCCCTCCCAGTAGTGGGTTGTGGTCCTGTTCCCTCCCAGTAGTGGGTTGTGGTCCTGTCGTCCACATACTTTTGATCATATAGGGTTTATATTTAAAATCTTTCAGTACTAGATGAAACATTTGGTATTTCTGACACCTCATTTTTCTTGACGTCGCGCTCTGTGTGGCTCTCACACATCTTTATATTGTGACAGTTTTACACTACAATGGGGGAGGAGGGAGAGATAAATAGAAGATGAGGAGAGGGAAGAGAGAGTAGGTTGCTATGGTGAAAATAAAAGTGTTGTTGTATTTAGTTAGACGTGATTTTTTTTTTTTTTTTTTACCTTTATTTAACCAGGCAAGTCAGTTAAGAACAAATTCTTATTTTCAATGACGGCCTGGGAACAGTGGGTTAACTGCCTGTTCAGGGGCAGAACGACAGATTTGTACCTTGTCAGCTCGGGGACTAGCCCAACGCTCTAACCACTAGGCTACCCTACCAGTCAAAAGTTAGGACACCTCATTCCAGTTTTTCTTTTTACTATTGTCTACATTGTAGAATAATAGTTTATACATCAAAACTATGAAATAACACATATGGAATCATGTCAAATCAAAATATATTTGAGATTCTTCAAAGTAGTCACCCTTTGCCTTGATGACAGCTTTGCACACTCTTGGCATTCTCTCAAGCGTTATGAGGAATGCTTTTCCAACAGTCTTGAAGGAGTTCCCACATATGCTGAGCACCTGTTGGCTGCTTTTCCTTCACTCTGCGGTCCAACTCATCCCAAACCATCTCAATTGGGTTGTGGTCGGATGATTGTGGAGGCCAGGTCATCTGATGCAGCACTCCACCACTCTCCTTGGTCAAATAGCTCAGCCTGGAGGTGTGTTGGGTCATTGTCCTGTTGAAAACAAATGATAGTCCCACTAAGTCCAAACCAGATGGGATGAGTATCACTGCAGAACGCTTAACCATGCTGGTTAAGTGTGGTCTAAATAAATAGCAGAGTGTCACTAGCAAAGCACCATCACACCTCCTCCTCCATGCTTCACGGTGAGAACTACACATGCAGAGATCATCCGTTCACCCACACTGCGTTTCACAAAGACATGGCGGATGGAACCAAAAATCTCCCAATTTGTATTCATCAGACAGATGAATGAGACAAGTCTCTTCTACTTATTGGTGACCTTTAGTAGTGGTTTCTTTGCAGCAATTCAACCATGAAGGCCTGATTCACACAGTCTCCTCTGAACAGTTGATGTTGATGTGTCTGTTACTTGAACTCTGGGAAGCATTTATTTGGGCTGCAATTTATGGGCTGGTAACTTTAACTTATCCTCTGCAGCAGAGGTAACTCGGGGTCTTCCTTTCCTGTGGCGGTCCTCATGAGAGACAGGTAACTCTAATGAACTGATCCTCTGCAGCAGAGGTAACTCTGGGTCTTCCTTTCCTGTGGCGGTCCTCATGAGAGTCTGGTAACTCTAATGAACTGATCCTCTGCAGCAGAGGTAACTCTGGGTCTTCCTTTCCTGTGGCGGTCCTCATGAGAGACAGGTAACTCTAATGAACTGATCCTCTGCAGCAGAGGTAACTCGGGGTCTTCCTTTCCTGTGGCGGTCCTCATGAGAGCCGGTTTCATCATAGTGCTTGATGGTTTTTGCAACTTCACTTGCGTTCTCGAAACGTTCCGGATTGACTGACCTTCATGTCTTAAAGTAATGATGGACTGTCGTTTCTCTTTGCTTATTTGAGCTGTTCTTGTTAATTGAAATGCATTCCAGGTGACTAGCTCATGAAGCTGGTTGAGAGAATGCCAAGAGTGTGCAAAGCTGTCAAGGCAACGGGTGGCTACTTTGAAGAATCTAAAATATATAAAATATATTTTGATTTGTTTAACACTGCTCTGGTTACTACATGATTCCATATGTGTTATTTCATAGTGTTGATATCTTCACTATTATTCTACAATGTAGAAAATAGTACAAATAAAGACAAACCCTTGAATTAGTAGGTTTTTCTAAAACGTTTGACTGGTACTGTGTGGATGTCGGAAGTTTACAAACACTTATGTTGGAGTCATTAAAACTCGTTTTTTCAAGAGCGAGTGGAGGACAGAGGAGACTCTTAAAGAAGAAGTTACAGGTCTGTGAGAGCCAGAAGAAAAAAAAAATCCGATAATGAGATTTTCTGGATTTTTTTTCTCATTTTGTCTGACTTAGTTGAAGTGTGCCTATGATGAAAATTACAGGCCTCTCATCTTTTTAAGTGGGAGAACTGTTGGTTGCTGACTAAATACTGTTTGCCCCACTGTACATGCATATATATAATAGACATAAATATTTGTGTGTGTGTGTATGTGTATATATATATATATACACATACATTTTATATATATATATATATATATATATATATATATATATATATATATATATATATATACATTTTATATATATATATATATACATTTTATTTATATATATATATATATATATATATATATATATATATATATATATATACATTTTATTTATATATATATATATATATATATAAAATGTATGTGTATATATATATAAAATGTATGTGTATATATATATAAAATGTATGTGTATATAATATGTGTGTTTTGTATTTCTCCATATTTAAAATGTATATGGGAGGGGATTTGAAATAATGCAGACAATTACATTGATGGAAAAAGATCCAATATTAAAGACAATGTTTGTCTATGGAGATTGCATGGCCATGTGCTAGATTTTATTTATACACCAGTCAGCAACAGATGCGGCTGAAAGCTGAATTCACTAATATGAAGGTGTCATATTTACAATTTCTTTTGAATGAATTTAGCCCGATGTCTTTTTTTGTGACTTTATTGCCTGGAGAGGCTGTGTGACTGAGGAAGGCTGCATTTGATCTGTTTCTTACTCAGGCCGACCCCAAGGAGCTGATCCGATTGGTCACCCAGCACGTGACGGCCCATTCTGATTGGCCAGCGGACGTGGAGGAGTTGATTGGCCAGCTCCAGGTGTATAACGAGCGTCTGACAGACCTGACGCAGGCCCAGGTGTTGCAGGGGCTGGGACGTGGGGTCGACATAAGACGATTCGGTTCTGACACGCACTACAAGAAACAGACCATACTGGGTCTGACTGAGTGAGTAGGGAGGGGGGGGGGGCGGGTAGTTAAAGTGATTTTTTACCAACATGACCTGGTTTTCCTGAAGTCTATGTTTGATGTGTGTGTGTTGCAGGACCCTGGATGACAGCGTGTGGAGGATCAGTCTGTCTCTCGCCCAGCGCTACAGCATTCCCCTCTGGGACATCTATATGACTCACCTGGAGTTCCTCTTCACTGACAGCGGGTAGGACACACCACACACACCACACACACACCACACACCACACACACCACACACACACACCACACACCACACACACCACACACACCACACCACACACACCACACCACACCACACACACACACACAACACAACACACCACAACACACACACACACACACACACACACACACACAACACACACACACACACACACCTTCTCTGTCTCTCTCTCAATGTCAATTTAAGGGTCTTTATTGGCATGGGAAACATGTGCCAAAGCAAGTGAGGTAGACAACATATATAGTGAAATAAACAATAAAAATTAACAGTGAACATTACACATACAGAATAGAGACATTTCAAATGTCATATTATGTAAATACAGTGTTTTAACAATGTACAAATGGTAAAGGACACAAGAGAAAATAAATAAGCATAAATATGGGTTGTATTTACAATGGTGTTTGTTCTTCACTGGTTGCCCTTCTCTTGTGGCAACAGGTCACAAATCTTGCTGCTGTCATGGCACAATGTGGTATTTCACCCAGTAGATATGGGAGTTTATCAAGATTGGATTTGTTTGTGGGTCTGTGTAATCTGAGGGAAATATTTGTCTCTAATATTTGTCTCCTCCTCCTCCTCCTCAGTCTCTCTACCAAGGACATCGAGGGTCGTGTGGACACCTTGGCTCTATTTGACTCTCTGAAGTCAGAACCTGAGTCTTTCCACAGTCACATGACTAAATATGTGTTGACCTCCGTGGAAGGGACAGACCTGCCCAGGTACAAACACTCCTTCATTCTTCACTGTCTATCACAGTGGTTCTTAATCCTCTCCTCTGGGACCCGCACATATTTCACAATTGTCCTACATCGTCAGATTGAGGTGAGAATCCATACAGTGCCAGTGTGTGAGTGCCAGTGTGTGAGTGCCAGTGTGTGCCACAGTAAAGACAATCCTGTCTCATCAAGAAGGAGCAGCTTAAGAACAGAACAAAGAACTGGCAACCCCTACCACCACAGAATACCACTGATAAACAACCCCTACCACCACAGAATACCACTGATAAACAACCCCTACCGCCACAGAATACCACTGATAAACAACCCCTACCACCACAGAATACCACTGATAAACAACCCCAACCACCACAGAATACCACTGATAAACAACCCCTACCACCACAGAATACCACTGATAAACAACCCCTACCACCACAGAATACCACTGATAAACAACCCCTACCACCACAGAATACCACTGATAAACAACCCCTACCACCACAGAATACCACTGATAAACAACCCCTACCACCACAGAATACCACTGATAAACAACCCCTACCACCACAGAATACCACTGATAAACAACCCCTACCACCACAGAATACCACTGATAAACAACCCCTACCACCACAGAATACCACTGATAAACAACCCCTACCACCACAGAATACCACTGATAAACAACCCCTAACACCACAGAATACCACTGATAAACAACCCCTAACACCACAGAATACCACTGATAAACAACCCCTACCACCACAGAATACCACTGATAAACAACCCCTACCACCACAGAATACCACTGATAAACAACCCCTACCACCACAGAATACCACTGATAAACAACCCCTACCACCACAGAATACCACTGATAAACAACCCCTACCACCACAGAATACCACTGATAAACAACCCCTACCACCACAGAATACCACTGATAAACAACCCCTACCACCACAGAATACCACTGATAAACAACCCCTACCACCACAGAATACCACTGACTGAGCTAGTATAAAATGTCCCCATCACCATGCCGGTCTACAAGTCCAACTGGCCAGTGTCCTTAAAGGCATACTTCCTGATTTTGGCAATGAGGCCCTTTTGTCTCTGAATACCATGTGAATACCATGTTTATGTCTCTTTGTCCCCAGAGCCTGATGAACATGGTGAATACCATGTGAATACCATGTTTATGTCTCTTTGTCCCCAGAGCCCGATGAACATGGTGAATACCATGTGAATACCATGTGAATACCATGTTTATGTCTCAGTCCCCAGAGCCCGATGAACATGGTGAATACCATGTTTATGTCTCTTGTCCCCAGAGCCCGATGAACATGGTGAATACCATGTTTATGTCTCTTTGTCCCCAGAGCCCGATGAACATGGTGAATACCATGTGAATACCATGTTTATGTCTCAGTCCCCAGAGCCTGATGAACATGGTGAATACCATGTTTATGTCTCTTTGTCCCCAGAGCCCGATGAACATGGTGAATACCATGTTTATGTCTCTTTGTCCCCAGAGCCCGATGAACATGGTGAATACCATGTGAATACCATGTTTATGTCTCTTTGTCCCCAGAGCCTGATGAACATGGTGAATACCATGTTTATGTCTCAGTCCCCAGAGCCTGATGAACATGGTGAATATTTGTCTCAGTCCCCAGAGCCCGATGAACATGGTGAATACCATGTTTATGTCTCTGTCCCCAGAGCCCGATGAACATGGTGAATACCATGTGAATACCATGTTTATGTCTCAGTCCCCAGAGCCTGATGAACATGGTGAATACCATGTGAATACCATGTTTATGTCTCAGTCCCCAGAGCCTGATGAACATGGTGAATACCATGTGAATACCATGTTTATGTCTCAGTCCCCAGAGCCTGATGAACGTGGTGAATACCATGTGAATACCATGTTTATGTCTCAGTCCCCAGAGCCTGATGAACGTGGTGAATACCATGTGAATACCATGTTTATGTCTCTTTGTCCCCAGAGCCTGATGAACGTGGTGAATACCATGTTTGTCTCTTAGTCCCCAGAGCCCGATGAACATGGTGAATACCATGTTTATGTCTCTTTGTCCCCAGAGCCCGATGAACATGGTGAATACCATGTTTATGTCTCTTGTCCCTGAGCCCTATGAACATGGTGAATACCATGTGAATACCATGTTTATGTCTCTTGTCCCCAGAGCCTGATGAACATGGTGAATACCATGTTTATGTCTCTTTGTCCCCAGAGCCCGATGAACATGGTGAATACCATGTGAATACCATGTTTATGTCTCTTTGTCCCCAGAGCCTGATGAACATGGTGAATACCATCTTTATGTCTCAGTCCCCAGAGCCCGATGAACATGGTGAATACCATGTTTATGTCTCTTTGTCCCCAGAGCCCGATGAACATGGTGAATACCATGTTTATGTCTCTTTGTCCCCAGAGCCCGATGAACATGGTGAATACCATGTGAATACCATGTTTATGTCTCTTTGTCCCCAGAGCCCGATGAACATGGTGAATACCATGTTTATGTCTCTTTGTCCCCAGAGCCTGATGAACGTGGTGAATACCATGTGAATGCCATGTTTATGTCTCTTTGTCCCCAGAGCCTGATGAACGTGGTGAATACCATGTGAATACCATGTTTGTCTCAGTCCCCAGAGCCTGATGAACGTGGTGAATACCATGTGAATACCATGTTTATGTCTCTTTGTCCCCAGAGCCCGATGAACGTGGTGAATACCATGTTTATGTCTCTTTGTCCCCAGAGCCCGATGAACATGGTGAATACCATGTTTATGTCTCTTTGTCTCGTAATGGAGGATGTTACATTAGTCAGTGCAAACTAGCGTTAGAGCAATGACTGGAAGTCTATAAGTATCTGCTAGCATGCTATGTTTAATTGACTGGAAGTCTATGGGTATCTGCTAGCATGCTATGTTTAATTGACTGGAAGTCTATGGGTATCTGCTAGCATGCTATGTTTAATTGACTGGAAGTCTATGGGTATCTGCAAGCATGCTATGTTTAATTGGCTGGAAGTCTATGGGTATCTGCTAGCATGCTATGTTTAATTGACTGGACGTCTATTGGTATCTGCTAGCATGCTATGTTTAATTGGCTGGAAGTCTATGGGTATCTGCTAGCATGCTATGTTTAATTGACTGGAAGTCTATAGGTATCTGCTAGCATGCTATGTTTAATTGACTGGAAGTCTATGGGTATCTGCTAGCATGCTATGTTTAATTGACTGGAAGTCTATGGGTATCTGCTAGCATGCTATGTTTAATTGACTGGACGTCTATGGGTATCTGCTAGCATGCTATGTTTAATTGACTGGAAGTCTATGGGTATCTGCTAGCATGCTATGTTTAATTGACTGGAAGTCTATGGGTATCTGCTAGCATGCTATGTTTAATTGACTGGAAGTCTATGGGTATCTGCGAGCATGCTATGTTTAATTGACTGGAAGTCTATGGGTATCTGCTAGCATGCTATGTTTAATTGACTGGAAGTCTATGGGTATCTGCTAGCATGCTATGTTTAATTGACTGGACGTCTATGGGTATCTGCTAGCATGCTATGTTTAATTGACTGGAAGTCTATGGGTATCTGCTAGCATGCTATGTTTAATTGACTGGAAGTCTATGGGTATCTGCTAGCATGCTATGATTGTATCCCCATAGACATCCAGTCAATGTGTTAATGCTATTTCCTTCAAACTGCACTCAGATACATCAAAATGGTATCAGCAAGTTTTTCCTCATTGCCAAAATCCCGAAGTAACCCTTTTAAAATGTCCCTCTCCTCCTCTCCCTGATCCTCTTCTCCTCTCCCTGATCCACTTCTCCTCCTCTCCCTGATCCACTTCTCCTCCTCTCCCTGATCCACTTCTCCTCCTCTCCCTGATCCACTTCTCCTCCTCTCCCTGATCCTCTTCTCCTCCTCTCCCTGATCCTCTTCTCCTCCTCTCCCTGATCCTCTTCTCCTCTCCCTGATCCTCTTCTCCTCCTCTCCCTGATCCTCTTCTCCTCTCCCTGATCCTATTCTCCTCTCCCTGCTCCTCTTCTCCTCTCCCTGATCCTATTCTCCTCTCCCTGATCCTCTTCTCCTCTCCCTGATCCTCTTCTCCTCTCCCTGATCCTCTTCTCCTCTCCTCGATCCTCTTCTCCTCTCCCTGATTCCACTTCTCCTCCTCTCCCTGATTCCATCTTCTCCTCCTCTCCCTGATCCTCTTTCTCCTCCTCTCCTGATCCTCTTTCTCCTCCTCTCTCCCTGATCCTCTTCTCCTCTCCCTGATCCTCTTCTCCTCCTCTCTCCTGATCCTCTTCCCCTCTCCTGATCCTCTTCCCTCTCCCTGATCCTCTTCCCCTCTCCCTGATCCTCTTCTCCCTCTCCTGATCCTCTTCTCCTCTCCCTGATCCTCTTCTCCTCTCCCTGATCCTCTTCCCCTCTCCCTGATCCTCTTCTCCTCCTCTCCTGATCCTCCTCTTCCCCTCTCCCTGATCCTCTTCTCCTCTCCCTGATCCTCTTCTCCTCTCCCTGATCCTCTTCTCCTCTCCCTGATCCTTTTCTCCTCTCCCTGATCCTTTTCTCCTCTCCTGATCCTCTTCTCCTCCTCTCCCTGATCCTCTTCTCCTCCTCTCCTGATCCTCTTCTCCTCCTCTCTCCCTGATCCTCTTCTTCTCTCTCTCCCTGATCCTCTTCTCCTCTCCCTGATCCTCTTCTCCTCTCCCTGATCCTCTTCTTCTCCATCTCCCCTGATCCTCTTCTTCTCCTCTCCCTGATCCTCTTCTCTCCCTGATCCACTTCTCCTCTCCCTGATCCACTTCTCCTCTCCCTGATCCTATTCTTCTCCCTGATCCATCTTCTCCTCTCCTGATCCTCTTCTCCTCTCCCTGATCCTCTTCTCATCTCCCTGATCCTCTTCTCCTCTCCCTGATCCCCTTCTCCTCTCCCCTGATCCTCTTCTCCTCTCCTGATCCTCTTCTCCTCTCCCTGATCCTCTTCTCCTCTCCCTGATCCATCTTCTCCTCTCCCTGATCCATCTTCTTCTCCTCCCTTCCCCTGATCCATCTTCTTCTCCTCTCCTGATTCCATCTTCTCCTCTCTCCTGATCCATCTTCTCCTCTCCCTGATCCATCTTCTCCCTCTCCCTGATCCATCTTCTCCTCTCCCTGATCCTCTTCTCCTCTCCCTGATCCTCTTCTCCCTCTCCCTGATCCTCTTCTCCTCTCCCTGATCCATCTTCTCCCTCTCCTGATTCCATCTTCTCCTCTCCCTGATCCTCTTCTCCTCTCCCTGATCCTCTTCTCCTCTCCCTGATCCATCTTCTCCTCTCCCTGATCCATCTTCTCCTCTCCCCTGATCCCCTTCTCCTCTCTCCCTGATCCCTTCTCCCTCTCCCTGATTCCCTTCTCCTCTCCCTGATTCCATCTTCCCTCTCCCTGATTCCATCTTATCCTCTCCCTGATTCCCTCTTCTCCTCTCCCTGATCCTCTTCTCCTCTCCCTGATCCTCTTCTCCTCTCCCTGATCCTCTTCTCCTCTCCCTGATCCTCTTCTCCTCTCCCTGATCCACTTCTCCTCTCCCTGATCCACTTCTCCTCTCCCTGATCCACTTCTCCTCTCCCTGATCCTCTTCTCCTCTCCCTGATCCTCTTCTCCTCTCCCTGATCCTCTTCTCCTCTCCCTGATCCTCTTCTCCTCTCCCTGATCCATCTTCTCCTCTCCCTGATCCCTCTTCTCCTCTCCCTGATCCTCTTCTCCTCTCCCTGATCCTCTTCTCCTCTCCCTGAACCTCTTCTCCTCTCCCTCTCCCCTGATCCTTCTTCTCCTCTTCTCCTGATCCTCTTCTCCTCTCCCTGATCCTCTTCTCCTCTCCCTGATCCTCTTCTCCTCTCCCTGATCCTCTTCTCCTCTCCCTGATCCCCTTCTCCTCTCCCTGATCCTCTTCTCCTCTCCCTGATCCTCTTCTCCTCTCCCTGATCCTCTTCTCCTCTCCCTGATCCTCTTCTCCTCTCCCTGATCCTCTTCTCCTCTCCCTGATCCCCTTCTCCTCTCCCTGATCCTTCTCCTCTCCCTGATCCTCTTCTCCTCTCCCTGATCCTCTTCTCCTCTCCCTGATCCTATTCTCCTCTCCCTGATCCTATTCTCCTCTCCCTGATCCTCTTCTCCTCTCCCTGATTCCATCTTCTCCTCTCCCTGATTCTCTTCTCCTCTCCCTGATTCCATCTTCTCCTCCTCTCCCTGATTCCATCTTCTCCTCCTCTCCCTGATACCATCTTCTCCTCCTCTCCCTGATTCCATCTTCTCCATCTTCTCCCTAATTCCATCTTCTCCCTAATTCCATCTTCTCCCTAATTCCATCTTCTCCTCCTCTCCCTGAATCCATCTTCTCCTCCTCTCCCTGATACCATCTTCTCCCCCTCTCCCTGATTCCATCTTCTCCCTAATTCCATCTTCTCCCTAATTCCATCTTCTCCCTGATTCCATCTTCTCCCTGATTCCATCTTCTCCCTGATTCCATCTTCTCCCTGATTCCATCTTCTCCCTGATTCCATCTTCTCCCTGATTCCATCTTCTCCCTGATTCCATCTTCTCCCTGATTCCATCTTCTCCCTGATTCCATCTTCTCCCTGATTCCATCTTCTCCCTGATTCCATCTTCTCCCTAATTCCATCTTCTCCCTAATTCCATCTTCTCCCTAATTCCATCTTCTCCCTAATTCCATCTTCTCCCTAATTCCATCTTCTCCTCTCCCCTGATTCCATCTTCTCCTCTCCCGAATTCCATCTTCTCCTCTCCCGGATTCCATCTTCTCCCTGATTCCATCTTCTTCTCCCTGAATCCATCTTCTCCCTGAATCCATCTTCTCCCTGAATCCATCTTCTCCCTGATTCCATCTTCTCCCTGATTCCATCTTCTCCCTGATTCCATCTTCTCCCTCATCCATCTTCTCCCTAATTCCATCTTCTCCCTGATTCCATCTTCTCCCTAATTCCCTCTTCTCCTCTCCATGATTCCATCTTCTCCATGATTCCATCTTCTCCCTGATTCCATCTTCTCCCTGATTCCATCTTCCTCCTGATTCCATCTTCTCTTCTCCCTGATTCTCCTCTCCCTGATTCCATCTTCTCCTCCTCTCCCTGATTCCATCTTCTCCTCCTCTCCCTGATTCCATCTTCTCCTCCTCTCCCTGAATCCATCTTCTCCTCCTCTCCCTGATTCCATCTTCTCCTCCTCTCCCTGATTCCATCTTCTTCTCCTCTCCCTGATTCCATCTTCTTCTCCTCTCCCTGATTCCATCTTCTTCTCCTCTCCCTGATTCCATCTTCTTCTCCTCTCCCTGATTCCATCTTCTCCTCCTCTCCCTGATTCCATCTTCTTCTCCTCTCCCTGATTCCATCTTCTTCTCCTCTCCCTGATTCCATCTTCTCCTCTCCCTGATTCCATCTTCTTCTCCTCTCCCTGATTCCATCTTCTTCTCCCCTCCCTGATTCCATCTTCTTCTCCCCTCCCTGATTCCATCTTCTTCTCCTCTCCCTGATTCAATCTTCTTCTCCCCTCCATGATTCCATCTTTCCCCTCCATGATTCCATCTTCTCCCTAATTCCATCTTCTCCCTGATTCCATCTTCTCCTCTCCCTGATTCCATCTTCTCCCTGATTCTCCTCTCCCTGATTCCATCCTCTCCTCTCCCTGATTCCATCTTCTCCCTAATTCTCCTCTCCCTGATTCCATCTTCTCCTCTCCCTGATTCCATCTTCTCCTCTCCCTGATTCCATCTTCTCCTCTCCCTGATTCCATCTTATCCTCTCCCTGATTCCATCTTATCCTCTCCCTGATTCCATCTTCTCCTCTCCCTGATTCCATCTTCTCCTCTCCCTGATTCCATCTTCTCCTCTCCCTGATTCCATCTTCTCCTCTCCCTGATTCCATCTTCTCCTCTCCCTGATTCCATCCTCTCCTCTCCCTGATTCCATCCTCTCCTCTCCCTGATTCCATCCTCTCCTCTCCCATATTCTCCTCTCCCATATTCTTCTCTCCCTGATTCTCCTCTCCCTGATTCCATCCTCTCCTCTCCCATATTCTCCTCTCCCTGATTCTCCTCCCCCTGATTCTCCCCTCCTGTCCCTGATTCTCCTCTCCCTGATTCTCCTCTCCCTGATTCTCCTCCCCCTTATTCTCCTCTCCCATATTCCATCTCTCCTGATTCTCCTCTCCCTGATTCTCCTCTCCCATATTCTCCTCTCCCTGATTCTCCTCTCCCTGATTCTCCTCTCCCTGATTCTCCTCTCCCTGATTCTCCTCTCCCTGATTCTCCTCTCCCTGATTCTCCTCCCCTTATTCTCCTCTCCCTGATTCTCCTCTCCCTGATTCTCCTCTCCCTGATTCTCCTCCCCTGATTCTCCTCTCCCTGATTCTCCTCTCCCTGATTCTCCTCTCCTGATTCTCCTCCCCCTGATTCTCCTCTCCTGATTCTCCTCTCCCTGATTCTCCTCTCCTGATTCTCCCCTCCTGTCCCTGATTCTCCCCTCCTGTCCCTGATTCTCCCCTCCTGTCCCTGATTCTCCCCTCCTGTCCCTGATTCTCCCTCCTGTCCCTGATTCTCCTCCCCTGATTCTCCTCTCCCTGATTCTCCTCTCCTGATTCTCCTCTCCCTGATTCTCCCTCCTGACCCTGATTCTCCCCTCCTGTCCCTGATTCTCCCTCCTGTCCCTGATTCTCCCTCCTGTCCCTGATTCTCCTCCCCTGATTCTCCTCTCCCTGATTCTCCTCTCCCTGATTCTCCTGTCCCTGATTCTCCCCTCCTGTCCCTGATTCTCCCTCCTGTCCCTGATTCTCCCCTCCTGTCCCTGATTCTCCTCCCCTGATTCTCCTCTCCTCTCCCTGATTCTCCTCCCCCTGATTCTCCCCTCCTGTCCCTGATTCTCCCCTCCTGTCCCTGATTCTCCTCCCCCTGATTCTCCTCTCCCTGATTCTCCTCTCCCTGATTCTCCTCTCCCCTGATTCTCCTCCTGACCCTGATTCTCCCCTCCTGTCCCTGATTCTCCCTCCTGTCCCTGATTCTCCCTCCTGTCCCTGATTCTCCTCCCCTGATTCTCCTCTCCCTGATTCTCCTCTCCTGATTCTCCTCTCCCTGATTCTCCTCTCCCTGATTCTCCCCTCCTGTCCCTGATTCTCCCCTCCTGTCCCTGATTCTCCTCCTGTCCCTGATTCTCCTCCCCCTGATTCTCCCCTCCTGTCCCTGATTCTCCCCTCCTCTCCCTGATTCTCCTCCCCCTGATTCTCCTGTCCCTGATTCTCCTCTCCTCTCCTTTCTAGGCTGTTGTATTACTATACCCTGTTGGAGGAGTGTTGTGGATCGTACTGCTCTTCTGTCATCACCCCTGACACTCACATCAAACTGCTCAAGAAGCTCCGCTCCGTCACTACCGGTAAGGAAACAACCAGTGACATCACTACCGGTAAGGAAACAGCCAGGGACATCACTACCGGTAAGGAAACAGCCAGGGACATCACTACCGGTAAGGAAACAGCCAGGGACATCACTACCGGTAAGGAAACAGCCAGGGACGTCACTACCGGTAAGGAAACAGCCAGGGACGTCACTACCGGTAAGGAAACAACCAGGGACGTCACTACCGGTAAGGAAACAACCAGGGACATCACTACCGGTAAGGAAACAACCAGGGACATCACTACCGGTAAAGAAACAGCCAGGAACATCACTACCGGTAAGGAAACAGCCAGGGACATCACTACCGGTAAGAAACAACCAGGGACGTCACTACCGGTAAGGAAACAGCCAGGGACGTCACTACCGGTAAAGAAACAACCAGGGACGTCACTACCGGTAAGGAAACAACCAGGGACGTCACTACCGGTAAGGAAACAACCAGGGACGTCACTACCGGTAAGGAGACAACCAGGGACATCACTACCGGTAAGGAAACAACCAGGGACATGGTGACATATGACACCCTATTCCCTATGCAGGGCACTACTTTAGGCCAGGGCTCTATGACACCCTATTCCCTATGCAGGGCACTATTTTAGACCAGGGCTCTATGACACCCTATTCCCTATGCAGGGTACTACTTTAGACCAGGGCTCTATGACACCCTATTCCCTATGCAGGGCACTATTTTAGACCAGGGCTCTATGACACCCTATTCCCTATGCAGGGCACTACTTTAGACCAGGGCTCTATGACACCCTATTCCTATGCAGGGCACTACTTTAGACCAGGGCTCTATGACACCCTATTCCCTATGCAGGGCACTACTTTAGACCAGGGCTCTATGACACCCTATTCCCTATGCAGGGCACTGCTTTAGACCAGGGCTCTATGACACCCTATTCCCTATGCAGGGCACTGCTTTAGACCAGGGCTCTATGACACCCTATTCCCTATGCAGGGCTCTATGACACCCTATTCCCTATGCAGGGCTCTATGACACCCTATTCCCTATGCAGGGCTCTATGACACCCTATTCCCTATGCAGGGCACTACTTTAGACCAGGGCTCTATGACACCCTATTCCCTATGCAGGGCACTGCTTTAGACCAGGGCTCTATGACACCCTATTCCTATGCAGGGCTCTATGACACCCTATTCCCTATGCAGGGCTCTATGACACCCTATTCCTATGCAGGGCACTATGACACCCTATTCCCTATGCAGGGCTCTATGGCACCCTATTCCCTATGCAGGGCACTACTTTAGACCAGGGCTCTATGACACCCTATTCCCTATGCAGGGCTCTATGACACCCTATTCCCTATGCAGGGCACTACTTTAGACCAGGGCTCTATGACACCATATTCCCTATGCAGGGCTCTATGACACCCTATTCCCTATGCAGGGCTCTATGACACCCTATTCCCTATGCAGGGCACTACTTTAGACCAGGGCTCTATGACACCCTATTCCCTATGCAGGGCTCTATGACACCCTATTCCCTATGCAGGGCACTGCTTTAGACCAGGGCTCTATGACACCCTATTCCCTATGCAGGGCTCTATGACACCCTATTCCCTATGCAGGGCACTACTTTAGACCAGGGCTCTATGACACCCTATTCCCTATGCAGGGCTCTATGACACCCTATTCCCTATGCAGGGCACTGCTTTAGACCAGGGCTCTATGACACCCTATTCCCTATGCAGGGCACTGCTTTAGACCAGGGCTCTATGGCACCCTATTCCCTATGCAGGGCTCTATGACACCCTATTCCCTATGCAGGGCACTACTTTAGACCAGGGCTCTATGACACCCTATTCCCTATGCAGGGCACTACTTTAGACCAGGGCTCTATGACACCCTATTCCCTATGCAGGGCACTACTTTAGACCAGGGCTCTATGACACCCTATTCCCTATGCAGGGCACTACTTTAGACCAGGGCTCTATGACACCCTATTCCCTATGCAGGGCACTACTTTAGACCAGGGCTCTATGACACCCTATTCCCTATGCAGGGCTCTATGACACCCTATTCCCTATGCAGGGCTCTATGACACCCTATTCCTATGCAGGGCACTACTTTAGACCAGGGCTCTATGACACCCTATTCCCTATGCAGGGCTCTATGACACCCTATTCCTATGCAGGGCTCTATGACACCCTATTCCTATGCAGGGCACTACTTTAGACCAGGGCTCTATGACACCCTATTCCCTATGCAGGGCTCTATGACACCATATTCCCTATGCAGGGCTCTATGACACCCTATTCCCTATGCAGGGCTCTATGACACCCTATTCCCTATGCAGGGCTCTATGACACCCTATTCCCTATGCAGGGCACTATGACACCTATTCCCTATGCAGGGCTCTATGATACCCTATTCCCTATGCAGGGCACTATGACACCCTATTCCTATGCAGGGCTCTATGACACCCTATTCCCTGTGCAGGGCTCTATGACACCCTATTCCTATGCAGGGCTCTACGACACCCTATTCCCTATGCAGGGCACTACTTTAGACCAGGGTCTATGGCACCCTATTCCTATGCAGGGCACTACTTTAGACCAGGGCTCTATGACACCCTATTCCCTATGCAGGGCACTACTTTAGACCAGGGCTCTATGGCACCCTATTCCCTATGCAGGGCACTACTTTAGACCAGGGCTCTATGACACCTTATTCCCTATGCAGGGCTCTATGACACCCTATTCCCTATGCAGGGCACTACTTTAGACCAGGGCTCTATGACACCCTATTCCCTATGCAGGGCTCTATGACACCCTATTCCCTATGCAGGGCTCTATGACACCCTATTCCCTATGCAGGGCTCTATGACACCCTATTCCTATGCAGGGCACTACTTTAGACCAGGGCTCTATGGCACCCTATTCCCTATGCAGGGCACTACTTTAGACCAGGGCTCTATGACACCCTATGCAGGGCACTACTTTAGACCAGGGCTCTATGACACCCTATTCCTATGCAGGGCACTACTTTAGACCAGGGCTCTATGGCACCCTATTCCCTATGCAGGGCTCTATGACACCCTATTCCCTATGCAGGGCACTACTTTAGACCAGGGCTCTATGACACCCTATTCCTATGCAGGGCTCTATGACACCCTATTCCCTATGCAGAGCTCTATGACACCCTATTCCTATGCAGGGCTCTATGACACCCTATTCCCTATGCAGGGCACTGCTTTAGACCAGGGCTCTATGACACCCTATTCCCTATGCAGGGCACTACTTTAGACCAGGGCTCTATGACACCATATTCCCTATGCAGGGCACTGCTTTAGACCAGGGCTCTATGACACCCTATTCCCTATGCAGGGCTCTATGACACCCTATTCCCTATGCAGGGCTCTATGACACCCTATTCCCTATGCAGGGCACTACTTTAGACCAGGGCTCTATGACACCATATTCCCTATGCAGGGCTCTATGACACCCTATTCCCTATGCAGGGCTCTATGACACCCTATTCCCTATGCAGGGCACTACTTTAGACCAGGGCTCTATGACACCCTATTCCCTATGCAGGGCTCTATGACACCCTATTCCCTATGCAGGGCTCTATGACACCCTATTCCCTATGCAGGGCTCTATGACACCCTATTCCCTATGCAGGGCTCTATGACACCCTATTCCTATGCAGGGCACTATGACACCCTATTCCTATGCAGGGCTCTATGATACCCTATTCCTATGCAGGGCACTATGACACCCTATTCCCTATGCAGGGCTCTATGACACCCTATTCCCTATGCAGGGCTCTATGACACCCTATTCCCTATGCAGGGCTCTACGACACCCTATTCCTATGCAGGGCACTACTTTAGACCAGGGCTCTATGGCACCCTATTCCCTATGCAGGGCACTACTTTAGACCAGGGCTCTATGACACCCTATTCCCTATGCAGGGCACTACTTTAGACCAGGGCTCTATGGCACCCTATTCCCTATGCAGGGCACTACTTTAGACCAGGGCTCTATGACACCTTATTCCCTATGCAGGGCTCTATGACACCCTATTCCTATGCAGGGCACTACTTTAGACCAGGGCTCTATGACACCCTATTCCCTATGCAGGGCTCTATGACACCCTATTCCCTATGCAGGGCTCTATGACACCCTATTCCCTATGCAGGGCACTACTTTAGACCAGGGCTCTATGGCACCCTATTCCCTATGCAGGGCACTACTTTAGACCAGGGCTCTATGACACCCTATGCAGGGCACTACTTTAGACCAGGGCTCTATGACACCCTATTCCCTATGCAGGGCACTACTTTAGACCAGGGCTCTATGGCACCCTATTCCCTATGCAGGGCTCTATGACACCCTATTCCCTATGCAGGGCACTACTTTAGACCAGGGCTCTATGACACCCTATTCCCTATGCAGGGCTCTATGACACCCTATTCCTATGCAGAGCTCTATGACACCCTATTCCCTATGCAGGGCTCTATGACACCCTATTCCCTATGCAGGGCACTGCTTTAGACCAGGGCTCTATGACACCCTATTCCTATGCAGGGCACTGCTTTAGACCAGGGCTCTATGACACCCTATTCCCTATGCAGGGCTCTATGACACCCTATTCCTATGCAGGGCTCTATGACACCCTATTCCCTATGCAGGGCACTACTTTAGACCAGAGCTCTATGACACCCTATTCCCTATGCAGGGCACTACTTTAGACCAGGGCTCTATGACACCCTATTCCCTATGCAGGGCACTACTTTAGACCAGGGCTCTATGACACCCTATTCCCTATGCAGGGCTCTATGACACCCTATTCCCTATGCAGGGCTCTATGACACCCTATTCCCTATGCAGGGCTCTATGACACCCTATTCCCTATGCAGGGCACTACTTTAGACCAGGGCTCTATGACACCCTATTCCCTATGCAGGGCACTGCTTTAGACCAGGGCTCTATGACACCCTATTCCTATGCAGGGCTCTATGACACCCTATTCCCTATGCAGGGCTCTATGACACCCTATTCCTATGCAGGGCTCTATGACACCCTATTCCTATGCAGGGCACTACTTTAGACCAGGGCTCTATGGCACCTATTCCCTATGCAGGGCACTACTTTAGACCAGGGCTCTATGACACCCTATGCAGGGCACTACTTTAGACCAGGGCTCTATGACACCCTATTCCCTATGCAGGGCACTACTTTAGACCAGGGCTCTATGGCACCCTATTCCTATGCAGGGCTCTATGACACCCTATTCCCTATGCAGGGCACTACTTTAGACCAGGGCTCTATGACACCCTATTCCCTATGCAGGGCTCTATGACACCCTATTCCCTATGCAGAGCTCTATGACACCCTATTCCTATGCAGGGCTCTATGACACCCTATTCCCTATGCAGGGCACTGCTTTAGACCAGGGCTCTATGACACCCTATTCCCTATGCAGGGCACTGCTTTAGACCAGGGCTCTATGACACCCTATTCCCTATGCAGGGCTCTATGACACCCTATTCCTATGCAGGGCTCTATGACACCCTATTCCCTATGCAGGGCACTACTTTAGACCAGAGCTCTATGACACCCTATTCCCTATGCAGGGCACTACTTTAGACCAGGGCTCTATGACACCCTATTCCTATGCAGGGCACTACTTTAGACCAGGGCTCTATGACACCCTATTCCTATGCAGGGCTCTATGACACCCTATTCCTATGCAGGGCTCTATGACACCCTATTCCCTATGCAGGGCTCTATGACACCCTATTCCCTATGCAGGGCACTACTTTAGACCAGGGCTCTATGACACCCTATTCCTATGCAGGGCACTACTTTAGACCAGGGCTCTATGGCACCTATTCCCTATGCAGGGCTCTATGACACCCTATTCCCTATGCAGGGCACTACTTTAGACCAGGGCTCTATGACACCCTATTCCCTATGCAGGGCTCTATGGCACCCTATTCCCTATGCAGGGCACTATTTTAGACCAGGGCTCTATGACACCCTATTCCCTATGCAGGGCACTACTTTAGACCAGGGCTCTATGACACCCTATTCCCTATGCAGGGCACTACTTTAGACCAGGGCTCTATGACACCCTATTCCCTATGCAGGGCACTACTTTAGACCAGGGCTCTATGACACCCTATTCCCTATGCAGGGCACTGCTTTAGACCAGGGCTCTATGACACCCTATTCCCTATGCAGGGCACTACTTTAGACCAGGGCTCTATGACACCCTATTCCCTATGCAGGGCACTACTTTAGACCAGGGCTCTATGACACCCTATTCCCTATGCAGGGCTCTATGACACCCTATTCCCTATGCAGGGCACTACTTTAGACCAGGGCTCTATGACACCCTATTCCCTATGCAGGGCACTACTTTAGACCAGGGCTCTATGACACCCTATTCCCTATGCAGGGCTCTATGACACCCTATTCCCTATGCAGGGCACTACTTTAGACCAGGGCTCTATGACACCCTATTCCCTATGCAGGGCACTACTTTAGACCAGGGCTCTATGACACCCTATTCCCTATGCAGGGCTCTATGACACCCTATTCCCTATGCAGGGCACTGCTTTAGACCAGGGCTCTATGACACCCTATTCCCTATGCAGGGCACTATGACACCCTATTCCCTATGCAGGGCTCTATGACACCCTATTCCCTATGCAGGGCACTGCTTTAGACCAGGGCACTATGACACCCTATTCCCTATGCAGGGCTCTATGACACCCTATTCCCTATGCAGGGCACTACTTTAGACCAGGGCTTTATGATGTGTGTGTGTGTGTCCCGCCCGTGTGTTCTGAACTCGACTGGAAGTTGTCAACAGTATTTGCACGCATCACTTCCTCCCCTCCTGTCCCTCGTAACACCAGCCCTTCTACCACACACACCAGTGGAGGCTGGTGACTTAAACAGCGCCACACCTGCAGCTATGGCAAACGACGACATTCACGCACTTGTGTTGCTCCGTTTTGTGTACTTATCAAAAGGCCTTTGATTCAGTTGACCGTGAATTGTTGCTCGCTAGACTCAGAAACATTGGTCTCAGTGAAGGGGCAGTACATTGGTTTAGCAACTAATCTTTCTGACAGAACACAATGTGTTATATACTGACCATCACTAGTCTGGCTTTCTAGAGATTAATAAAGGTGTCCCTCAGGGTTCCATTTTAGCTCCTGTGTTGTTCTCAATTTTTGTATTAATGATTTGGGAACTGGGATGCAACCAGCTAAGTTCCATCTATATACAGATGACACAGTCTTCTCTTTATGTACTTCCTTCTCTGGTTCAGGCTGTTGAAGAGCTCCACGCTGCTTTTCACTCACTGCAGGCCTCCCTTTATGGTCTCAAACTGGTCTTGAATGTACAAAAAAAAAACTAAATTCATGACCTTAACCAGAGCTAGAACTCTGCCAGAGAAGGTTAGCATCGTCACATCTGGTGGCTTATCCACTGAACAAGTGTCATGCTACACATACCTAGGTATCTATATATAATAATAATAATATATAATAATATATTGGATGATTGGATTGGATGACAAGTTGTCCTTTAAAGTTCATGTGGATAATGTTGTGACAAGCTTACATTGAAATTATTTTCGTAATAAGGCTTGCTTCCCGCTTATGGCTAGAAAGAAGCGTGTGTTCAGGCCACTTTTCTCTCTGTAATTGATTATGGTTGTTGTATATGCATGCAGCCTCCTCTGTCTAACAGAGACTGGACTCTGTTTATCATACAGCCTCCTCTGTCTAACAGAGACTGGACTCTGTTTATCATGCATCCTCCTCTGTCTAACAGAGACTGGACTCTGTTTATCATTCAGCCTCCTCTGTTTATCATGCATCCTCCTCTGTCTGACAGAGACTGGACTCTGTTTATCATACAGCCTCCTCTGTCTGACAGAGACTGGACTCTGTTTATCATGCAGCCTCCTCTGTCT
>NC_068428.1:49168433-49222736 GCF_023373465.1 Oncorhynchus keta
TATCATTCAGCCTCCTCTGTCTAACAGAGACTGGACTCTGTTTATCATGCATCCTCCTCTGTCTGACAGAGACTGGACTCTGTTTATCATGCAGCCTCCTCTGTCTGACAGAGACTGGACTCTGTTTATCATGCAGTCTCCTCTGTCTAACAGAGACTGGACTCTGTTTATCATGCAGCCTCCTCTGTCTAACAGAGACTGGACTCTGTTTATCATGCAGCCTCCTCTGTCTAACAGAGACTGGACTCTGTTTATCATGCAGTCTCCTCTGTCTAACAGAGACTGGACTCTGTTTATCATTCAGCCTCCTCTGTTTATCATGCAGCCTCCTCTGTCTTACAGAGACTGGACTCTGTTTATCATGCAGTCTCCTCTGTCTAACAGAGACTGGACTCTGTTTATCATGCAGCCTCCTCTTTCTAACAGAGACTGGACTCTGTTTATCATGCAGCCTCCTCTGTCTGACAGAGACTGGACTCTGTTTATCATGCAGCCTCCTCTGTCTAACAGAGACTGGACTCTGTTTATCATGCAGCCTCCTCTGTCTGACAGAGACTGGACTCTGTTTATCATGCAGCCTCCTCTTTCTAACAGAGACTGGACTCTGTTTATCATGCAGCCTCCTCTGTCTAACAGAGACTGGACTCTGTTTATCATGCAGCCTCCTCTGTCTGACAGAGACTGGACTCTGTTTATCATACAGCCTCCTCTGTCTGACAGAGACTGGACTCTGTTTATCATGCAGCATCCTCTGTCTGACAGAGACTGGACTCTGTTTATCATGCATCCTCCTCTTTCTAACAGAGACTGGACTCTGTTTATCATGCAGCCTCCTCTGTCTGACAGAGACTGGACTCTGTTTATCATGCAGCATCCTCTGTCTGACAGAGACTGGACTCTGTTTATCATGCAGCCTCCTCTGTCTGACAGAGACTGGACTCTGTTTATCATGCATCCTCCTCTGTCTGACAGAGACTGGACTCTGTTTATCATGCAGCCTCCTCTGTCTAACAGAGACTGGACTCTGTTTATCATGCAGCCTCCTCTGTCTGACAGAGACTGGACTCTGTTTATCATGCAGCCTCCTCTGTCTAACAGAGACTGGACTCTGTTTATCATGCAGCCTCCTCTGTCTGACAGAGACTGGACTCTGTTTATCATGCAGCCTCCTCTTTCTAACAGAGACTGGACTCTGTTTATCACGCAGCCTCCTCTGTCTAACAGAGACTGGACTCTGTTTATCATGCAGCCTCCTCTGTCTGACAGAGACTGGACTCTGTTTATCATACAGCCTCCTCTGTCTGACAGAGACTGGACTCTGTTTATCATGCAGCATCCTCTGTCTGACAGAGACTGGACTCTGTTTATCATGCATCCTCCTCTTTCTAACAGAGACTGGACTCTGTTTATCATGCAGCCTCCTCTGTCTGACAGAGACTGGACTCTGTTTATCATGCAGCATCCTCTGTCTGACAGAGACTGGACTCTGTTTATCATGCAGCCTCCTCTGTCTGACAGAGACTGGACTCTGTTTATCATGCATCCTCCTCTGTCTGACAGAGACTGGACTCTGTTTATCATGCAGCCTCCTCTGTCTAACAGAGACTGGACTCTGTTTATCATGCAGCCTCCTCTGTCTGACAGAGACTGGACTCTGTTTATCATGCAGACTCCTCTGTCTAACAGAGACTGGACTCTGTTTATCATGCAGCCTCCTCTGTCTAACAGAGACTGGACTCTGTTTATCATGCAGCCTCCTCTGTCTGACAGAGACTGGACTCTGTTTATCATGCAGCCTCCTCTGTCTGACAGAGACTGGACTCTGTTTATCATGCAGGCTCCTCTGTCTGACAGAGACTGGACTCTGTTTATCATGCAGCCTCCTCTGTCTGACAGAGACTGGACTCTGTTTATCATGCAGCCTCCTCTGTCTAACAGAGACTGGACTCTGTTTATCATGCAGCCTCCTCTGTCTAACAGAGACTGGACTCTGTTTATCATGCAGCCTCCTCTGTCTGACAGAGACTGGACTCTGTTTATCATGCAGCCTCCTCTGTCTGACAGAGACTGGACTCTGTTTATCATGCAGCATCCTCTGTCTGACAGAGACTGGACTCTGTTTATCAAATTTCTCGCATGGAATAGCCTTCATTTCTCAGAACAAGAATAGACTGATGAGTTTCAGAAGAAAGTTCTTTGTTTCTGGCCATGTTGAACCTGTAATCGAACCCACAAATGCTGATGCTCCAGATACTCAACTAGTTTAAAGAAGGCCAGTTTTATTCCTTCTTTAATCAGGACAACAGTTTTCAGCTGTGCTAATATAATTGCAAACAAGTTTTCTAATGATCAATTAGCCTTTTAAAATGATAAACTTGTATTAGCTAACGCAACGTGCCGTTGGAACACAGGAGTGATGGTTGCTGTTAATGGGCCTCTGTTCGCCTATGTAGATATTCCATTATAAATCAGCTGTTTCCAGCTACAGTAGTCATTTACAGCATTAACAATGTCTACACTGTATTTCTGATCAATTTGATGTTATTTTAATGGACAAAAAAAAATGTGCTTTTCTTTCTAAGTGACCCCAACCTTTTGAGTGGTAGTGTCTATATTTCTACATGTTATTTTAACTGTATCGTTAGATATCTGTTTCCTCTGTAATGGTAAAGTTATATGTTCCCTCAGGGCTGGACTACCGTAAGATGACCGATGAGGTGTCGGATCCCCTGGCCGCTCTGGAACCCGTTCTAACCAGTCAGAATGTCCTGTCCATCTCCAAACTGGCCAATCGGCTCCCTCGCCCAGGGGGGGGTGTGGTTTCTGCTAGCGCAGTGCACGCAACCTGGCTAAGGAAGCTGTTCTGGAGGGGAGACCCACAGGTATGTATTTATCTACCTGGCAAGGGAAGCTGTTAATCATAGCCTCAAGCTCATTACCATAACGCAACGTTAACTATTCATGAAAATCGCAAATGAAATGAAAGAAATATATTCACTCACAAGCTTAGCCTTTTGTTAACAACACTGTCATCTCAGATTTTCAAAATATGCTTTTCAACCATAGCTACAGAAGCATTTCTGTAAGAGTATTGATAGCTAGCATAGCATTAAGCCTAGCATTCAGCAGGCAACATTTTCACAAAAACAAGGAAAGCATTCATATAAAATAATTTACCTTTGAAGAACTTCGGATGTTTTCAATGAGGAGACTCTCAGTTGGATAGCAAGTGTTCATTTTTTCCAAAAAGATTACTTGTGTAGGAGAAATCGCTCCGTTTTGTTCACATTTGGCCAAGAAAAAACCCAGAAAATTCAGTCATTACAACGGCGAACTTTTTCCCAAATTAACTCCATAATATCGACAGAAACATGGCAAACGTTGTTTAGAATCAATCCTCAAGGTGTTTTTCACATATCTATTCGATGATAAATCATTCTTGGCAGTTGGGTTACTCCTCGGAAGCAAATGGAAAAATACACGCAGCTGGAGATTACGCAATAATTCCGACGGAGGACACCAAGCGGCCACCTGGTAGATGTAGTCTCTTATGGTCAATCTTCCAATCATATGCCTACAAATACGTCACAATGCTGCAGACACTTTGGAGAAATGACAGAAAGTGTAAGCTCATTCCTGGCCCATTCACAGCCCTATAAGGAGACATTGGAACACAGCGCCTTCAAAATCTGGGGCACTTCCTGTTTGAAATTTCATCTTGGTTTCGCCTGTAGCATCAGTTCTGTGGCACTCACAGACGATATCTTTGCAGTTTTGGAAACGTCAGAGTGTTTACTTTCCAAAGCTGTCAATTATATGCATAGTCGACCATCTTTTCGTGACAAAATATCTTGTTTAAAACGGGAACGTTTTTTTATCCAAAAATTAAAAGAGCGCCCCCTATATCCAAGAAGTTAAATATGAAATGAAACCAATAAATAATTATAATAACAATAAAATCAAACAGTTTCCCAACAACAGAAGAAGTAGTGGTAGTATCTGGTTATAGTAGTGGTAGTGTCTGGTTATAGTAGTGGTGGTATCTGGTTATAGTAGTGGTAGTGTCTGGTTATAGTAGTGGTAGTGTCTGGTTATAGTAGTGGTAGTGTCTGGTTATAGTAGTGGTAGTATCTGGTTATAGTAGTGGTAGTGGTAGTATCTAGTAGTGGTAGTGGTAGTGTCTGGTTATAGTAGTGGTAGTATCTGGTTATAGTAGTGGTAGTGGTAGTATCTAGTAGTGGTAGTGGTAGTGTCTGGTTATAGTAGTGGTAGTGTCTGGTTATAGTAGTGGTAGTATCTGGTTATAGTAGTGGTAGTATCTGGTTATAGTAGTGGTAGTATCTGGTTATAGTAGTGGTAGTGTCTGGTTATAGTAGTGGTAGTGGTAGTATCTAGTAGTGGTAGTGGTAGTATCTGGTTATAGTAGTGGTAGTGTCTGGTTATAGTAGTGGTAGTGGTAGTATCTAGTAGTGGTAGTGGTAGTATCTGGTTATAGTAGTGGTAGTGTCTGGTTATAGTAGTGGTAGTGGTAGTATCTAGTAGTGGTAGTATCTGGTTATAGTAGTGGTAGTATCTGGTTATAGTAGTCGTAGTGTCTGGTTATAGTAGTGGTAGTATCTGGTTATAGTAGTGGTAGTATCTGGTTATAGTAGTGGTAGTGTCTGGTTATAGTAGTGGTAGTGACTGGTTATAGTAGTGGTAGTGACTGGTTATAGTAGTGGTAGTGACTGGTTATAGTAGTGGTAGTATCTGGTTATAGTAGTGGTAGTGTCTGGTTATAGTAGTGGTAGTATCTGGTTATAGTAGTGGTAGTATCTGGTTATAGTAGTGGTAGTGGTAGTATCTGGTTATAGTAGTGGTAGTGACTGGTTATAGTAGTGGTAGTGACTGGTTATAGTAGTGGTAGTGACTGGTTATAGTAGTGGTAGTGACTGGTTATAGTAGTGGTAGTATCTGGTTATAGTAGTGGTAGTGGTAGTATCTGGTTATAGTAGTGGTAGTGACTGGTTATAGTAGTGGTAGTATCTGGTTATAGTAGTGGTAGTGTCTGGTTATAGTAGTGGTAGTGACTGGTTATAGTAGTGGTAGTGTCTGGTTATAGTAGTGGTAGTGTCTGGTTATAGTAGTGGTAGTGTCTGGTTATAGTAGTGGTAGTGTCTGGTTATAGTAGTGGTAGTGACTGGTTAGTTATAGTAGTGGTAGTGTCTGGTTAGTTATAGTAGTGGTAGTGTCTGGTTATAGTTATAGTAGTGGTAGTGTCTGGTTATAGTAGTGGTAGTGCCTGGTTATACATTTATACATTTACATTTACATTTAAGTCATTTAGCAGACGCTCTTATCCAGAGCGACTTACAAATTGGTGCATACACCTTAAGACATCCAGTGGAACAGCCACTTTACAATAGTGCATCTAAATCTTTTTTGGGGGGGGGGGTGAGAAGGATTACTTACCCTACCCTAGGTATTCCTTGAAGAGGTGGGGTTTCAGGTGTCTCCGGAAGGTGGTGATTGACTCCGCTGTCCTGGCGTCGTGAGGGAGTTTGTTCCACCATTGGGGGGCCAGAGCAGCGAACAGTTTTGACTGGGCTGAGTGGGAACTGTACTTCCTCAGTGGTAGGGAGGCGAGCAGGCCAGAGGTGGATGAACGCAGTGCCCTTGTTTGGTTATAGTAGTGGTAGTGACTGGTTAGTTATAGTAGTGGTAGTGACTGGTTAGTTATAGTAGTGGTAGTGACTGGTGGTAGTGACTGGTTATAGTAGTGGTAGTGTCTGGTTATAGTTATAGTAGTGGTAGTGTCTGGTTATAGTTATAGTAGTGGTAGTGACTGGTTAGTTATAGTAGTGGTAGTGACTGGTTATAGTTATAGTAGTGGTAGTGACTGGTTATAGTAGTGGTAGTGTCTGGTTATAGTAGTGGTAGTGACTGGTTAGTTATAGTAGTGGTAGTGACTGGTTAGTTATAGTAGTGGTAGTGACTGGTTAGTTATAGTAGTGGTAGTGACTGGTTATAGTAGTGGTAGTGTCTGGTTATAGTAGTGGTAGTGACTGGTTAGTTATAGTAGTGGTAGTGACTGGTTATAGTTATAGTAGTGGTAGTGACTGGTTATAGTAGTGGTAGTGACTGGTTATAGTAGTGGTAGTGTCTGGTTATAGTAGTGGTAGTGACTGGTTAGTTATAGTAGTGGTAGTGACTGGTTAGTTATAGTAGTGGTAGTGACTGGTTAGTTATAGTAGTGGTAGTGTCTGGTTATAGTAGTGGTAGTGACTGGTTATAGTTATAGTAGTGGTAGTGACTGGTTATAGTAGTGGTAGTGTCTGGTTATAGTAGTGGTAGTGACTGGTTAGTTATAGTAGTGGTAGTGACTGGTTAGTTACAGTAGTGGTAGTGACTGGTTAGTTATAGTAGTGGTACTGACTGGTTAGTTATAGTAGTGGTAGTGTCTGGTTATAGTTATAGTAGTGGTAGTGTCTGGTTATAGTTATAGTAGTGGTAGTGACTGGTTAGTTATAGTAGTGGTAGTGACTGGTTATAGTTATAGTAGTGGTAGTGACTGGTTATAGTAGTGGTAGTGACTGGTTAGTTATAGTAGTGGTAGTGACTGGTTATAGTAGTGGTAGTGACTGGTTATAGTAATAGTAATGGTAGTGACTGGTTATAGTAGTGGTAGTGTCTGGTTATAGTAGTGGTAGTGACTGGTTAGTTATAGTAGTGGTAGTGACTGGTTAGTTATAGTAGTGGTAGTGACTGGTTAGTTATAGTAGTGGTAGTGACTGGTTAGTTATAGTAGTGGTAGTGACTGGTTATAGTAGTGGTAGTGACTGGTTAGTTATAGTAGTGGTAGTGACTGGTTATAGTAGTGGGAGTGACTGGTTATAGTTATAGTTGTGGTAGTGACTGGTTATAGTAGTGGGAGTGACTGGTTATAGTAGTGGTAGTGACTGGTTATAGTTATAGTTGTGGTAGTGACTGGTTATAGTAGTGGTAGTGACTGGTTATAGTAGTGGTAGTGACTGGTTATAGTAGTGGTAGTGACTGGTTATAGTAGTGGTAGTGACTGGTTATAGTAGTGGTAGTGACTGGTTATAGTAGTGGTAGTGACTGGTTATAGTAGTGGTAGTGACTGGTTATAGTAGTGGTAGTGACTGGTTATAGTAGTGGTAGTATCTACAGTCTGTCTGTCAGCCTGCTGGTGGTCGGTCGGTCTGTCTGTCAGCCTGCTGGTGGTCGGTCGGTCTGTCTGTCAGCCTGCTGGTGGTCGGTCGGTCTGTCTGTCAGCCTGCTGGTGGTCGATCGGTCGGTCTGTCAGCCTGCTGGTGGTCGATCGGTCGGTCTGTCAGCCTGCTGGTGGTCGGTCGGTCTGTCAGCCTGCTGGTGGTCGGTCGGTCTGTCAGCCTGCTGGTGGTCGGTCGGTCTGTCTGTCTGTCTGTCAGCCTGCTGGTGGTCGGTCGGTCTGTCTGTCTATCATGCCTGCTGGTGGTCGATCGGTCGGTCTGTCAGCCTGCTGGTGGTCGGTCGGTCTGTCTGTCAGCCTGCTGGTGGTCGGTCGGTCTGTCAGCCTGCTGGTGGTTGGTCGGTCTGTCAGCCTGCTGGTGGTCGGTCGGTCGGTCTGTCTGTCTGTCTGTCAGCCTGCTGGTGGTCGGTCGGTCGGTCTGTCTGTCAGCCTGCTGGTGGTCGGTCGGTCGGTCTGTCTGTCTGTCAGCCTTCTGGTGGTCGGTCGGTCTGTCTGTCTGTCAGCCTGCTGGTGGTCGGTCGGTCTGTCTGTCTGTCTGTCAGCCTTCTGGTGGTCGGTCGGTCTGTCTGTCTGTCAGCCTGCTGGTGGTCGGTCGGTCTGTCTGTCTGTCAGCCTTCTGGTGGTCGGTCGGTCTGTCTGTCTGTCAGCCTGCTGGTGGTCGGTCGGTCTGTCTGTCTGTCAGCCTTCTGGTGGTCGGTCGGTCTGTCTGTCTGTCAGCCTTCTGGTGGTCGGTCGGTCTGTCTGTCTGTCAGCCTTCTGGTGGTCGGTCGGTCTGTCTGTCTGTCAGCCTGCTATAACCTGAATCTGGTCAGATCAGAGCTGTTGAACCTGTAGCTGTATTACCTTCAGGAAGTATTCACACCTCTTGACTAGTTCCACATGTTGTTGTGTGTTACAGCCTGATTTTACAATGTTATATTGAGATGTTGTGTCGCTGGCTGACACACAATACCCCATAATGGCAAAGTGGAATTATGGTTTTACAAATTAATATAAAATGAAAAGCTGAAATGTCACGAGTCTAGGTAGTTAACACCTTTTTTTATGGCAAGCAAAAATAAGTTGAGAGTTAAAATGTGCTTAAGTCACAATATGTTGCAATACTTTGCATGGACTCACTCTGTGTTCAATAATAATATTTATTATGTTTTTTTTTTTTTAATAACCTCGTCTCTGTACCACACACATACAATTATCTGCAAAGTCCTTCAGTCGAGCAGTACATTTCAAACACAAATGCAATGCCTCGCAAAGAAGGGCACCTATTGGTCGATGGGTAAAAATAAAACGGCAGACATTGAATATCCCTTTGAGCATGGTGAAGTTATTCATTACACTTTGAATGGTGTTACAATACACCCAGTCACTACAAAGATACAGGCTTCCTTTCTAACTCAGTTGCCAAAGAAGAAGGAAACTGCTCAGGGATTTCACCATGAGGCCAATGGTGACTTTAAAACCGTGATCAGAGAGAACTGAGGATGGATCAACTACATTGTAGTTACTCCACAACACCAACCTAATGACACTGCAAAAGAAGGAAGCCTGTACAAAATAAAAAATATTCCAAAATCCTGTTTGCAAAAAGGTACTAAAGTAAAACTGTAAGGCATAGAAATGAACTTTTTGGCCTGGGTACAACGTGTTTTGTTTGGGGCAAATCCAACACAGCACATCGCTGAGTACCACTTTCCATATTTTCAAGCATGGTGGTGGCTGCATCATGTTATGCTTGTCATCGGCAAGGACAAGGGAGTTATTTAGGATGAATAAAAAATGTTCCTTAGTGGTCTTGCTACAGTTTTGACTTAAGTCTGCTTGAACATCTGTGACTGGAAAATGGTTGTCAAGCAATGATCAACAACCAACTTGACCGAGCTTGGAGAATGTTTAAAAGTGTGCAAATATTGTACAGTTCGGGTGTGCAAAGCTCTTAGAGACTTACCCAGAAAGACTCACGGCTCTTAGAGACTTACCCAGAAAGACTCACAGCTCTTAGAGACTTACCCAGAAAGACTCACAGCTCTTAGAGACTTACCCAGAAAGACTCACGGCTCTTAGAGACTTACCCAGAAAGACTCACAGCTCTTAGAGACTTACCCAGAAAGACTCACGGCTCTTAGAGACTTACCCAGAGAGACTCACAGCTGTAATCACTCTTAGAGACTCACCCAGAGAGACTCACAGCTGTAATCACTCTTAGAGACTCACCCAGAGAGACTCACAGCTGTAATCACTGCCGAAGGTGATTCTAACATGTATTGACTCGAGGGGTGTGAATACTGATGTAAATTCATTTTTTTCTGAATAAAATTTTCACTAAATGTGTGAACATTAAAACATGTATTGTTCACTTAGATTTTTGCGTATTGTGTGTTGGTGGGGGAAGAAAAAAAGGATCTATGTAAATCCATTTTGAATTCAGGCTGTAAATGTGGAATAAGTCAAAGGGTATGAATACTTACTGAAGGTACTGTAATGTGGTTAATTACGGCTGGCATTATTTACAAGCTGCCTCAATATCAATGTTGCTCGCTAAGGTACAAGGCCAAGGCTATCTGGATGTGCTGGGAGTTAGAGCATCGAGCTTAGCTTGTAGGATGGCCGGGGTGTTGAGCATGTCCCAGTTTAGCTCACCTAACAGTAGGAACTCTGAAGATAGATGTGGGGCAATCAGTTCACATATGGTGTCCAGGGCACAGCTGGGGGCAGAGGGAGGTGTACAGCAAGCGGCAACAGTGAGAAAATTGTTTCTGGAAAGGTTAATGTTTTTTAAAAGTAGAAGGTGGAAATGTTTGGGTTTACAGACCTGGATAGTAAGACAGAACTCTGCAGGCTGTCTCTGCAGTCCAGGATGATGGCTGGCTTCCTGTCCTCATGATCACAGCCGTTTTGTGCTCACCACATTCTTGTTTCTCTTTGGGTGGTCAGAAACTAGAGTGGTGGTGGGGTGAAGGGAAACTGATGAGAAGGCCTCTCTCCCCCATGTTGAGAGGAGTGCAGGGGGGATGAGAAGGCCTCTCTCCCCCATGTTGAGAGGAGTGCAGGGGGGATGAGAAGGCCTCTCTCCCCCATGTTGAGAGGAGTGCAGGGGGGATGAGAAGGCCTCTCTCCCCCATGTTGAGAGGAGTGCAGGGGGGATGAGAAGGCCTCTCTCCCCCATGTTGAGAGGAGTGCAGGGGGGATGAGAAGGCCTCTCTCCCCATGTTGAGAGGAGTGCAGGGGGGGATGAGAAGGCCTCTCTCCCCCATGTTGAGAGGAGTGCAGGGGGATGAGAAGGCCTCTCTCCCCATGTTGCGAGGAGTGCAGGGGGATGAGAAGGCCTCTCTCCCCCATGTTGAGAGGAGTGCAGGCGGGAGGAGAAGGCCTCTCTCCCCATGTTGAGAGGGAGTGCAGGGGGATGAGAAGGCCTCTCTCCCCCATGTTGAGAGGAGTGCAGGGGGGGATGAGAAGGCCTCTCTCCCCCATGTTGAGAGGAGTGCAGGGGGATGAGAAGGCCTCTCTCCCCATGTTGAGAGGAGTGCAGGGGGATGAGAGGCCTCTCTCCCCCATGTTGAGAGGAGTGCAGGGGGATGAGAAGGCCTCTCTCCCCCATGTTGAGAGGAGTGCAGGCAGGATGAGAAGGCCTCCCTCCCCATGTTGAGAGGAGTGCAGGGGGATGAGAAGGCCTCTCTCCCCCATGTTGAGAGGAGTGCAGGGGGATGAGAAGGCCTCTCTCCCCATGTTGAGAGGAGTGCAGGGGGATGAGAAGGCCTCTCTCCCCATGTTGAGAGGAGTGCAGGGGGGGATGAGAAGGCCTCTCTCCCCCATGTTGAGAGGAGTGCAGGGGGATGAGAAGGCCTCTCTCCCCCATGTTGAGAGGAGTGCAGGGGGATGAGAAGGCCTCTCTCCCCCATGTTGAGAGGAGTGCAGGGGGATGAGAAGGCCATTTTCCCCATGTTGAGAGGAGTGCAGGCGGGATGAGAAGGCCTCTCTCCCCATGTTGAGAGGAGTGCAGGGGGGGGATGAGAAGGCCTCTCTCCCCATGTTGAGAGGAGTGCAGGGGGATGAGAAGGCCTCTCTCCCCCATGTTGAGAGGAGTGCAGGGGGATGAGAAGGCCTCCCTCCCCCATGTTGAGAGGAGTGCAGGGGGATGAGAAGGCCTCTCTCCCCATGTTGCGAGGAGTGCAGGGGGGGATGAGAAGGCCTCTCTCCCCCATGTTGAGAGGAGTGCAGGGGGATGAGAAGGCCTCTCTCCCCATGTTGAGAGGAGTGCAGGGGGATGAGAAGGCCTCTCTCCCCATGTTGAGAGGAGTGCTTGGGGGATGAGAAGGACTCTCTCCCCCATGTTGAGAGGAGTGCAGGCGGGATGAGAAGGCCTCTCTCCCCCATGTTGAGAGGAGTGCAGGCGGGATGAGAAGGCCTCTCTCCCCCATGTTGAGAGGAGTGCAGGGGGATGAGAAGGCCTCTCTCCCCATGTTGAGAGGAGTGCAGGGGGATGAGAAGGCCTCTCTCCCCCATGTTGAGAGGAGTGCAGGGGGATGAGAAGGCCTCTCTCCCCCATGTTGAGAGGAGTGCAGGGGGATGAGAAGGCCTCTCTCCCCATGTTGAGAGGAGTGCAGGGGGGGATGAGAAGGCCTCTCCCCCATGTTGAGAGGAGTGCAGGGGGATGAGAAGGCCTCTCTCCCCCATGTTGAGAGGAGTGCAGGGGGGATGAGAAGGCCTCTCTCCCCCATGTTGAGAGGAGTGCAGGGGGGATGAGAAGGCCTCTCTCCCCCATGTTGAGAGGAGTGCAGGGGGGATGAGAAGGCCTCTCTCCCCCATGTTGAGAGGAGTGCAGGCGGGATGAGAAGGCCTCTCTCCCCATGTTGAGAGGAGTGCAGGCGGGATGAGAAGGCCTCTCTCCCCCATGTTGCGAGGAGTGCAGGGGCGGAAGCTCAGGCTTGTTCTTTCTGACTGTGCCAACCATGGTGATCTTCCTCTTCAGGAGCTACTGTCTGTGTTCAATCAGTAGCACACATAATCTTAATTTCTCATTGTGTGTCTTTGTGGTGTGTCAATGATTTTAATACTGCCGGATCAAAATGGCCCGTAAGACCATCTTTGTCCCCAGGTCTTGTACAACAGTCATGGAAATATGAACAAAGGAGATGTTTCGCTTTTTCTAATGTTGGGGTCACTCTTGGAAAAGTCATCAAATCTCAAGTTGAAAAAATGTAATTTAAGGTTTTCTCTGCTATTAAATACAGTGGTGAGACGTGTTTTACCCAAATATTTATTTTATTTTAATATATATAATATATTCCAGATTGACTGACCTTCATGTCTTAAAGTAATGATGGACTGACCTTCATGTCTTAAAGTAATGATGGACTGTCGTTTCTCTTTGCTTATTTGAGCTGTTCTTGCCATAATATGGACTTGGTCTTTTACCAAATAGGGCTATCTTCTGTATACCACCCCTACCTTGTCACAACACAACTGATTGGCTCAAATGCATTAAAAGAAAAGAAATTCCACGAATGAACTTTTAACAAGGCACACCTGTTAATTGAAATGCATTCCAGGTGATTACCTCATGAAGCTGGTTGAGAGAATGCCAAGAGTGTGCAAAGCTGTCATCAAGGCAAAGGGTGGCTACTTTGAATAATCTCAAATATATTTAGATTTGTTTCCCACTTATTACATGATTCCATATGTGTTATTTCATAGTTTTAATGTCTTCACTATTATTCTACAATGTCGAAAATAGTAAAAATAAAGAAAAGCCCTTGAATGAGTAGATGTGTCCAAACTATTGTCAGCTAGCACGCCTCACAACCTGTCAGCTAGCACGCCTCACAACCTGTCAGCTAGCACGCCTCACAACCTGTCAGCTAGCACGCCTCACAACCTGTCAGCTAGCACGCCTCACAACCTGTCAGCTAGCACGCCTCACAACCTGTCAGCTAGCACGCCTCACAACCTGTCAGCTAGCACGCCTCACAACCTGTCAGCTAGCACGCCTCACAACCTGTCAGCTAGCACGCCTCACAACCGGTCAGCTAGCACGCCTCACAACCGGTCAGCTAGCACGCCTCACAACCTGTCAGCTAGCACGCCTCACAACCTGTCAGCTAGCACGACTCACAATCTGTCAGCTAGCACGACTCACAATCTGTCAGCTAGCACGCCTCACAACCGGTCAGCTAGCACGCCTCACAACCGGTCAGCTAGCACGCCTCACAACCGGTCAGCTAGCACGCCTCACAACCTGTCAGCTAGCACGCCTCACAACCTGTCAGCTAGCACGCCTCACAACCTGTCAGCTAGCACGCCTAACAACCTGTCAGCTAGCACGCCTAACAACCTGTCAGCTAGCACGCCTAACAACCTGTCAGCTAGCACGCCTAACAACCTGTCAGCTAGCACGCCTAACAACCTGTCAGCTAGCACGCCTCACAACCTGTCAGCTAGCACGCCTCACAACCGGTCAGCTAGCACGCCTCACAACCGGTCAGCTAGCACGCCTCACAACCGGTCAGCTAGCACGCCTCACAACCTGTCAGCTAGCACGCCTCACAACCTGTCAGCTAGCACGCCTCACAACCTGTCAGCTAGCACGCCTCACAACCGGTCAGCTAGCACGCCTCACAACCGGTCAGCTAGCACGCCTCACAACCTGTCAGCTAGCACGCCTCACAACCTGTCAGCTAGCACGCCTCACAACCTGTCAGCTAGCACGCCTAACAACCTGTCAGCTAGCACGCCTAACAACCTGTCAGCTAGCACGCCTAACAACCTGTCAGCTAGCACGCCTAACAACCTGTCAGCTAGCACGCCTAACAACCTGTCAGCTAGCACGCCTAACAACCGGTCAGCTAGCACGCCTAACAACCGGTCAGCTAGCACGCCTAACAACCGGTCAGCAAGCACGCCTAACAACCGGTCAGCAAGCACGCCTAACAACCGGTCAGCCAGCACGCCTAACAACCGGTCAGCCAGCACGCCTAACAACCTGTCAGCTAGCACGCTAACAACCTGTCAGCACCTTAAAACCCTCTCAGCTAGCACGCCTAACAACCTGTCAGCTAGCACGCCTAACAACCTGTCAGCACCTTAAAACCCCTCTCAGCTAGCACGCCTAACAACCTGTCAGCTAGCACGCCTAACAACCTGTCAGCTAGCACGCCTAACAACCTGTCAGCTAGCACGCCTAACAACCTGTCAGCTAGCACGCCTAACAACCTGTCAGCTAGCACGCCTAACAACCTGTCAGCTAGCACGCCTAACAACCTGTCAGCTAGCACGCCTAACAACCTGTCAGCTAGCACGCCTAACAACCTGTCAGCTAGCGCGCCTTAAAATCCTGTCAGCTAGCGCACCTTAAAATCCTGTCAGCAAACACGCTTAACAACCTGTCAGCAAGCACGCCTAACAACCTGTCAGCACCTTAAAACCCTCTCAGCTAGCACGCCTAACAACCTGTCAGCTAGCACGCCTAACAACCTGTCAGCTAGCACGCCTAACAACCTGTCAGCTAGCACGCCTAACAACCTGTCAGCTAGCACGCCTCACAACCTGTCAGCTAGCACGCCTAACAACCTGTCAGCTAGCACGCCTAACAACCTGTCAGCTAGCACGCCTAACAACCTGTCAGCTAGCACGCCTAACAACCTGTCAGCTAGCACGCCTAACAACCTGTCAGCTAGCACGCCTAACAACCTGTCAGCTAGCACGCCTCACAACCTGTCAGCTAGCACGCCTAACAACCTGTCAGCTAGCACGCCTAACAACCTGTCAGCTAGCACGCCTAACAACCTGTCAGCTAGCACGCCTAACAACCTGTCAGCTAGCACGCCTCACAACCTGTCAGCTAGCACGCCTCACAACCTGTCAGCAAGCACGCCTAAAAACATGTACCCTCCTCTTTTCTAAAGGTTTTAAAGAGACCCCCCCAGACAGAGCAGGACTACCTTCACGCCTATGACACCTGCGCAAAATACTTCGACAGACTGCTTCCTGCTGATGCTGTCCACTTCCTGGATGACATAACATTCTCTCCACCAGCTGTCAATCAGGTAAGGATATGATGGTGGTCATTATGGTGATGATGATGGGGACGAAGACGGTGGAGGTTGTGACGAGAATTATGATAATAATGGTGGGGATGATGCTGAGTTAAGTTGATTAGGATCCCCATTAACTACTGAATATGTAGCAGCTACTCTACCTGGGGTCCATTAACATGTAGCAGCTACTCTACCTGGGGTCCATTAACTACTGAACATGTAGCAGCTACTCTACCTGGGGTCCATTAACATGTAGCAGCTACTCTACCTGGGGTCCATTAACATGTAGCAGCTACTCTACCTGGGGTCCATTAACATGTAGCAGCTACTCTACCTGGGGTCCATTAACATGTAGCAGCTACTCTACCTGGGGTCCATTAACATGTAGCAGTGTAGCAGCTACTCTACCTGGGGTTCATTAACATGTAGCAGCTACTCTAGCTGGGGTCCATTAACATGTAGCAGCTACTCTACCTGGGGTCCATTAACATGTAGCAGCTACTCTACCTGGGGTCCATTAACATGTAGCAGCTACTCTACCTGGGGTCCATTAACATGTAGCAGCTACTCTACCTGGGGTCCATTAACATGTAGCAGCTACTCTACCTGGGGTCCATTAACATGTAGCAGCTACTCTACCTGGGGTCCATTAACATGTAGCAGCTACTCTACCTGGGGTCCATTAACATGTAGCAGCTACTCTACCTGGGGTCCATTAACATGTAGCAGCTACTCTACCTGGGGTCTATTAACATGTAGCAGCTACTCTACCTGGGGTTCATTAACATGTAGCAGCTACTCTACCTGGGGTCCATTAACATGTAGCAGCTCCTCTACCTGGGGTCCATTAACATGTAGCAGCTACTCTACCTGGGGCCCATTAACATGTAGCAGCTCTCTACCTGGGGTCCATTAACATGTAGCAGCTACTCTACCTGGAGTCCATTAACATGTAGCAGCTACTCTACCTGGGGTCCATTAACATGTAGCAGCTACTCTACCTGGGGTCCATTAACTACTGAACATGTAGCAGCTACTCTACCTGGGGTCCATTAACATGTAGCAGCTACTCTACCTGGGGTCCATTAACATGTAGCAGCTACTCTACCTGGGGTCCATTAACATGTAGCAGCTACTCTACCTGGGGTCCATTAACATGTAGCAGCTACTCTACCTGGGGTCCATTAACATGTAGCAGCTACTCTACCTGGGGTTCATTAACATGTAGCAGCTACTCTACCTGGGGTCCATTAACATGTAGCAGCTACTCTACCTGGGGTCCATTAACATGTAGCAGCTACTCTACCTGGGGTCCATTAACATGTAGCAGCTACTCTACCTGGGGTCCATTAACATGTAGCAGCTACTCTACCTGGGGTCCATTAACATGTAGCAGCTACTCTACCTGGGGTTCATTAACATGTAGCAGCTACTCTACCTGGGGTCCATTAACATGTAGCACCTACTCTACCTGGGGTTCATTAACATGTAGCAGCTACTCTACCTGGGGTCCATTAACATGTAGCAGCTACTCTACCTGGGGTCCATTAACTACTGAACATGTAGCAGCTACTCTACCTGGGGTCCATTAACATGTAGCAGCTACTCTTCCTGGGGTCCATTAACATGTATCAGCTACTCTACCTGGGGTCCATTAACATGTATCAGCTACTCTACCTGGGGTCCATTAACATGTAGCAGCTACTCTACCTGGGGTCCATTAACATGTAGCAGCTACTCTACCTGGGGTCCATTAACATGTAGTAGCTTCTCTACCTGGGGTTCATTAACATGTAGCAGCTACTCTACCTGGGGTCCATTAACATGCAGCTACTCTACCTGGGGTTCATTAACATGTAGCAGCTACTCTACCTGGGGTTCATTAACATGTAGCAGCTACTCTACCTGGGGTTCATTAACATGTAGCAGCTACTCTACCTGGGGTCCATTAACTACTGAATATGTAGCAGCTACTCTACCTGGGGTTCATTAACATGTAGCAGCTACTCTACCTGGGGTCCATTAACATGTAGCAGCTACTCTACCTGGGGTCCATTAACTACTGAACATGTAGCAGCTACTCTACCTGGGGTTCATTAACATGTAGCAGCTACTCTACCTGGGGTCCATTAACTACTGAATATGTAGCAGCTACTCTACCTGGGGTTCATTAACATGTAGCAGCTACTCTACCTGGGGTCCATTAACATGTAGCAGCTACTCTACCTGGGGTCCATTAACATGTAGCAGCTACTCTACCTGGGGTCCATTAACATGTAGCAGCTACTCTACCTGGGGTCCATTAACATGTAGCAGCTACTCTACCTGGGGTCCATTAACATGTAGCAGCTACTCTACCTGGGGTCCATTAACATGTAGCAGCTACTCTACCTGGGGTCTATTAACATGTAGCAGCTACTCTACCTGGGGTTCATTAACATGTAGCAGCTACTCTACCTGGGGTCCATTAACATGTAGCAGCTCCTCTACCTGGGGTCCATTAACATGTAGCAGCTACTCTACCTGGGGTCCATTAACATGTAGCAGCTACTCTACCTGGGGTCCATTAACTACTGAACATGCAGCTACTCTACCTGGTGTCCATTAACATGTAGCAGCTACTCTACCTGGGGTCCATTAACATGTAGCAGCTACTCTACCTGGGGTCCATTAACATGTAGCAGCTACTCTACCTGGGGTTCATTAACATGTAGCAGCTACTCTACCTGGGGTCCATTAACATGTAGCAGCTACTCTACCTGGGGTCCATTAACATGTAGCAGCTACTCTACCTGGGGTCCATTAACATGTAGCAGCTACTCTACCTGGGGTCCATTAACATGTAGCAGCTACTCTACCTGGGGTTCATTAACATGTAGCAGCTACTCTACCTGGGGTCCATTAACATGTAGCAGCTACTCTACCTGGGGTTCATTAACATGTAGCAGCTACTCTACCTGGGGTTCATTAACATGTAGCAGCTACTCTACCTGGGGTCCATTAACATGTAGCAGCTACTCTACCTGGGGTCCATTAACATGTAGCAGCTACTCTACCTGGGGTCCATTAACTACTGAACATGTAGCAGCTACTCTACCTGGGGTCCATTAACATGTAGCAGCTACTCTACCTGGGGTTCATTAACATGTAGCAGCTACTCTACCTGGGGTCCATTAACATGTAGCAGCTACTCTACCTGGGGTTCATTAACATGTAGCAGCTACTCTACCTGGGGTCCATTAACATGTAGCAGCTACTCTACCTGGGGTCCATTAACATGTAGCAGCTACTCTACCTGGGGTCCATTAACATGTAGCAGCTACTCTACCTGGGGTCCATTAACATGTAGCAGCTACTCTACCTGGGGTCTATTAACATGTAGCAGCTACTCTACCTGGGGTTCATTAACATGTAGCAGCTACTCTACCTGGGGTCCATTAACATGTAGCAGCTACTCTACCTGGGGTCCATTAACATGTAGCAGCTACTCTACCTGGGGTCCATTAACATGTAGCAGCTACTCTACCTGGGGTCCATTAACTACTGAACATGCAGCTACTCTACCTGGTGTCCATTAACATGTAGCAGCTACTCTACCTGGGGTCCATTAACATGTAGCAGCTACTCTACCTGGGGTCCATTAACATGTAGCAGCTACTCTACCTGGGGTCCGTTAACATGTAGCAGCTACTCTACCTGGGGTCTATTAACATGTAGCAGCTACTCTACCTGGGGTCTATTAACATGTAGCAGCTACTCTACCTGGGGTCCATTAACTACTGAACATGTAGCAGCTACTCTACCTGGGGTCCATTAACTACTGAACATGTAGCAGCTACTCTACCTGGGGTCCATTAACTACTGAACATGTAGCAGCTACTCTACCTGGGGTCCATTAACTACTGAACATGTAGCAGCTACTCTACCTGGGGTCCATTAACATGTAGCAGCTACTCTACCTGGGGTCCATTAACATGTAGCAGCTACTCTACCTGGGGTCCATTAACATGTAGCAGCTACTCTACCTGGGGTCCATTAACTACTGAACATGTAGCAGCTACTCTACCTGGGGTCCATTAACATGTAGCAGCTACTCTACCTGGGGTCCATTAACATGTAGCAGCTACTCTACCTGGGGTCCATTAACTACTGAACATGTAGCAGCTACTCTACCTGGGGTCCATTAACATGTAGCAGCTACTCTACCTGGGGTTCATTAACTACTGAACATGTAGCAGCTACTCTACCTGGGGTCCATTAACATGTAGCAGCTACTCTTCCTGGGGTCCATTAACTACTGAACATGTAGCAGCTACTCTACCTGGGGTCCATTAACATGTAGCAGCTACTCTACCTGGGGTTCATTAACTACTGAACATGTAGCAGCTACTCTACCTGGGGTCCATTAACATGTAGCAGCTACTCTACCTGGGGTCCATTAACATGTAGCAGCTACTCTACCTGGGGTTCATTAACATGTAGCAGCTACTCTACCTGGGGTCCATTAACATGTAGCAGCTACTCTACCTGGGGTCCATTAACATGTAGCAGCTACTCTACCTGGGGTCCATTAACATGTAGCAGCTACTCTACCTGGGGTCCATTAACATGTAGCAGCTACTCTACCTGGGGTCCATTAACATGTAGCAGCTACTCTACCTGGGGTCCATTAACATGTAGCAGCTACTCTACCTGGGGTCCATTAACATGTAGCAGCTACTCTACCTGGGTCCATTAACATGTAGCAGCTACTCTACCTGGGGTCCATTAACATGTAGCAGCTACTCTACCTGGGGTCCATTAACTACTGAACATGTAGCAGCTACTCTACCTGGGGTCCATTAACTACTGAACATGTAGCAGCTACTCTACCTGGGGTCCATTAACATGTAGCAGCTACTCTACCTGGGGTCCATTAACATGTAGCAGCTACTCTACCTGGGGTCCATTAACATGTAGCAGCTACTCTACCTGGGGTCCATTAACATGTAGCAGCTACTCTACCTGGGGTCCATTAACTACTGAACATGTAGCAGCTACTCTACCTGGGGTCCATTAACATGTAGCAGCTACTCTACCTGGGGTCCATTAACATGTAGCAGCTACTCTACCTGGGGTCCATTAACATGTAGCAGCTACTCTACCTGGGGTCCATTAACATGTAGCAGCTACTCTACCTGGGGTCCATTAACATGTAGCAGCTACTCTACCTGGGGTTCATTAACATGTAGCAGCTACTCTACCTGGGGTCCATTAACATGTAGCAGCTACTCTACCTGGGGTTCATTAACATGTAGCAGCTACTCTACCTGGGGTCCATTAACATGTAGCAGCTACTCTACCTGGGGTCCATTAACATGTAGCAGCTACTCTACCTGGGGTCCATTAACATGTAGCAGCTACTCTACCTGGGGTCCATTAACATGTAGCAGCTACTCTTCCTGGGGTCCATTAACATGTAGCAGCTACTCTACCTGGGGTCCATTAACATGTAGCAGCTACTCTACCTGGGGGTCCATTAACATGTAGCAGCTACTCTTCCTGGGGTCCATTAACATGTAGCAGCTACTCTACCTGGGGTTCATTAACATGTAGCAGCTACTCTACCTGAGTCCATTAACATGTAGCAGCTACTCTACCTGGGGTTCATTAACATGTAGCAGCTACTCTACCTGGGGTCCATTAACATGTAGCAGCTACTCTACCTGGGGTCCATTAACATGTAGCAGCTACTCTACCTGGGGTCCATTAACATGTAGCAGCTACTCTACCTGGGGTCCATTAACATGTAGCAGCTACTCTACCTGGGGTCCATTAACATGTAGCAGCTACTCTACCTGGGGTCCATTAACATGTAGCAGCTACTCTACCTGGGGTCCATTAACTACTGAACATGTAGCAGCTACTCTACCTGGGGTCCATTAACATGTAGCAGCTACTCTACCTGGGGTCCATTAACATGTAGCAGCTACTCTACCTGGGGTCCATTAACATGTAGCAGCTACTCTACCTGGGGTCCATTAACATGTAGCAGCTACTCTACCTGGGGTCCATTAACATGTAGCAGCTACTCTACCTGGGGCCCATTAACATGTAGCAGCTACTCTACCTGGGGTCCATTAACATGTAGCAGCTACTCTACCTGGGGTCCATTAACATGTAGCAGCTACTCTACCTGGGGTCCATTAACATGTAGCAGCTACTCTACCTGGGGTTCATTAACTACTGAACATGTATCAGCTACTCTACCTGGGGTCCATTAACATGTAGCAGCTACTCTACCTGGGGTCCATTAACATGTAGCAGCTACTCTACCTGGGGTCCATTAACATGTAGCAGCTACTCTACCTGGGGTCCATTAACATGTAGCAGCTACTCTACCTGGGGTTCATTAACTACTGAACATGTAGCAGCTACTCTACCTGGGGTCCATTAACATGTAGCAGCTACTCTACCTGGGGTCCATTAACATGTAGCAGCTACTCTACCTGGGGTCCATTAACATGTAGCAGCTACTCTACCTGGGGTCCATTAACATGTAGCAGCTACTCTACCTGGGGTCCATTAACATGTAGCAGCTACTCTACCTGGGGTCCATTAACTACTGAACATGTAGCAGCTACTCTACCTGGGGTTCACACATAACGTACACATACATGACACAGAACAGTAATGGACAAGAACATTCAATTTAAAACATTTTTTAAAATATATTTATGAATAAAATAAGTTATATATGGGAAAGACACCAAGAGACAAGACAAATATTTACACACTATTCATATATGCATATTGTTAAATACAGTTAAATCAGAGCTTTAGAAAGAGAGCAGCTTTGATACATTTGTTTTTTTAAGCTCAACGTGCTTTTGCCCAGAGCAGTCCGTGGTGACATGGTTCTATACATAGTGACACATTAAGTCTGTTTGTGGTTTGGGTACAGTGCAGAAACAAACCCCTTAGTGGTGTTTCTGCTGGGGATGTCTGTCTGTTTTGAAGTGTATTCAAATTGACTATACAAGTTGTGAGGTGTTTTCAACAGTCAAATGTTTCTTATAAAGACTAGAAGAGAAGTAGTTTTAATTTCACCTCAACCAGGAAATACCATCATGCACCTCAACCAGGAAATACCATCATGCACGTTGTTAGTTCTGTCTGTGCGGTGAAATTGTGCTGTTCTGAGTCAACTGCAGCTTTTGTCTTTCTTTACTGTACCTGTCCATGTTACCAGTCATCAAGACGGGACACGACCACAGCCTCAACAACTAGTACGGTTGATCTGTGTCAAAAAGAGATGTTTTCATAACAGACGCCATCTTCACAACAACGTTGTCAATATGACTTCGACTGCGATAACTGACGTTTCCAGTCGTGAGTTAAATGGGTCCTTCACATCAGTTGTTGGAAGATGTCTGGTGTAGCTATGCACGTCAGTTGCTAGGCAACTTGGTAACTGGCAGCAAGCAACACATCTTGAAAAAGATATTGAAAATGTTTTTTTGTAACTTTGTTAAACATAATTAGAAAAACAATAGTAGTCATTAAACCGCTAACCACAGAGGGCCTCTGAAATACCAATAAGCTAATGTGCTATTAGCGTTCGCAAAATTTAAAAAACAAACTTGGAACACACGCTAATGTCCTAATGAAGGACCAAATCATTCACACGCAGGTGCAGCTTTTGAAAATAAAAACTATGGGCTTGAAATGAATATAGATCTAAGGACGTTACAACAACCAAAGCAAAGAGAGAAATTAATATAGATCTAAGGTCCCTGAGGGACATAGATGTTTTATCACTTCAGTGGACTGCAGTCTGGCACTCTGCTGTCACTGCTGCAGGAAGGAACTCTATCACTGCTGCCCTAAACTATACCAGGAAGGAACTCTATCACTGCTGCCCTAAACTATACCAGGAAGGAACTCTATCACTGCTGCCCTACCCTATACCAGGAAGGAACTCTATCACTGCTGCCCTAAACTATACCAGGAAGGAACTCTATCACTGCTGCCCTAAACTATACCAGGAAGGAACTCTATCACTGCTGCCCTAAACTATACCAGGAAGGAACTCTATCACTGCTGCCCTACCCTATACCAGGAAGGAACTCTATCACTGCTGCCCTAAACTATACCAGGAAGGAACTCTATCACTGCTGCCCTAAACTATACCAGGAAGGAACTCTATCACTGCTGCCCTAAACTATACCAGGAAGGAACTCTATCACTGCTGCCCTAAACTATACCAGGAAGGAACTCTATCACTGCTGCCCTAAACTATACCAGGAAGGAACTCTATCACTGCTGCCCTAAACTATACCAGGAAGGAACTCTATCACTGCTGCCCTAAACTATACCAGGAAGGAACTCTATCACTGCTACCCTAAACTATACCAGGAAGGAACTCTGCAATCACTGCTGCAGGAAGGAACTCTATCACTGCTGCCCTAAACTATACCAGGAAGGAACTCTATCACTGCTGCCCTACCCTATACCAGGAAGGAACTCTATCACTGCTGCCCTAAACTATACCAGGAAGGAACTCTATCACTGCTGCCCTAAACTATACCAGGAAGGAACTCTATCACTGCTGCCCTACCCTATACCAGGAAGGAACTCTATCACTGCTGCCCTAAACTATACCAGGAAGGAACTCTATCACTGCTGCCCTAAACTATACCAGGAAGGAACTCTATCACTGCTACCCTAAACTATACCAGGAAGGAACTCTGCAATCACTGCTGCAGGAAGGAACTCTATCACTGCTGCCCTAAACTATACCAGGAAGGAACTCTATCACTGCTGCCCTAAACTATACCAGGAAGGAACTCTATCACTGCTACCCTACCCTATACCAGGAAGGAACTCTATCACTGCTGCCCTAAACTATACCAGGAAGGAACTCTATCACTGCTGCCCTAAACTATACCAGGAAGGAACTCTATCACTGCTACCCTAAACTATACCAGGAAGGAACTCTATCACTGCTGCCCTACCCTATACCAGGAAGGAACTCTGCAATCACTGCTGCAGGAAGGAACTCTATCACTGCTGCCCTACCCTATACCAGGAAGGAACTCTATCACTGCTGCCCTAAACTATACCAGGAAGGAACTCTATCACTGCTACCCTACCCTATACCAGGAAGGAACTCTATCACTGCTACCCTACCCTATACCAGGAAGGAACTCTATCACTGCTACCCTACCCTATACCAGGAAGGAACTCTATCACTGCTGCCCTAAACTATACCAGGAAGGAACTCTGCAATCACTGCTGCAGGAAGGAACTCTATCACTGCTGCCCTAAACTATACCAGGAAGGAACTCTGCAATCACTGCTGCAGGAAGGAACTCTATCACTGCTGCCCTACCCTATACCAGGAAGGAACTCTATCACTGCTGCCCTAAACTATACCAGGAAGGAACTCTATCACTGCTACCCTAAACTATACCAGGAAGGAACTCTATCACTGCTGCCCTAAACTATACCAGGAAGGAACTCTATCACTGCTGCCCTAAACTATACCAGGAAGGAACTCTATCACTGCTACCCTACCCTATACCAGGAAGGAACTCTATCACTGCTACCCTACCCTATACCAGGAAGGAACTCTGCAATCACTGCTGCAGGAAGGAACTCTATCACTGCTACCCTAAACTATACCAGGAAGGAACTCTATCACTGCTACCCTACCCTATACCAGGAAGGAACTCTGCAATCACTGCTGCAGGAAGGAACTCTATCACTGCTACCCTACCCTATACCAGGAAGGAACTCTATCACTGCTGCCCTAAACTATACCAGGAAGGAACTCTATCACTGCTACCCTAAACTATACCAGGAAGGAACTCTATCACTGCTGCCCTAAACTATACCAGGAAGGAACTCTATCACTGCTACCCTAAACTATACCAGGAAGGAACTCTATCACTGCTGCCCTAAACTATACCAGGAAGGAACTCTATCACTGCTGCCCTAAACTATACCAGGAAGGAACTCTATCACTGCTGCCCTAAACTATACCAGGAAGGAACTCTATCACTGCTACCCTAAACTATACCAGGAAGGAACTCTATCACTGCTACCCTAAACTATACCAGGAAGGAACTCTATCACTGCTACCCTAAACTATACCAGGAAGGAACTCTATCACTGCTGCCCTAAACTATACCAGGAAGGAACTCTTATCACTGCTACCCTAAACTATACCAGGAAGGAACTCTATCACTGCTGCCCTAAACTATACCAGGAAGGAACTCTATCACTGCTACCCTAAACTATACCAGGAAGGAACTCTATCACTGCTGCCCTAAACTATACCAGGAAGGAACTCTATCACTGCTACCCTAAACTATACCAGGAAGGAACTCTATCACTGCTGCCCTAAACTATACCAGGAAGGAACTCTATCACTGCTGCCCTAAACTATACCAGGAAGGAACTCTATCACTGCTACCCTACCCTATACCAGGAAGGAACTCTATCACTGCTACCCTACCCTATACCAGGAAGGAACTCTGCAATCACTGCTGCAGGAAGGAACTCTATCACTGCTGCCCTAAACTATACCAGGAAGGAACTCTATCACTGCTGCCCTAAACTAGGGCAACTATAATAAACTCCAGGAAGAGTAGCTGCTGCCTTGGCAGGATGTAATGGGGATCCATAATAAACCCCAGGAACTAATGGGGATCCATAATAAACCCCAGGAAGAGGAGCTGCTGCCTTGGCAGGAACTAATGGGGATCCATAATAAACCCCAGGAAGAGTAGCTGCTGCCTTGGCAGGAACTAATGGGGATCCATAATAAACCCCAGGAAGAGGAGCTGCTGCCTTGGCAGGAACTAATGGGGATCCATAATAAACCCCAGGAAGAGTAGCTGCTGCCTTGGCAGGAACTAATGGGGATCCATAATAAACCCCAGGAAGAGGAGCTGCTGCCTTGGCAGGAACTAATGGGGATCCATAATAAACCCCAGGAAGAGTAGCTGCTGCCTTGGCAGGAACTAATGGGGATCCATAATAAACCCCAGGAAGAGTAGCTGCTGCCTTGGCAGGAACTAATGGGGATCCATAATAAACCCCAGGAAGAGTAGCTGCTGCCTTGGCAGGAACTAATGGGGATCCATAATAAATACAAAGACAACCCCTCTCTCCCCTGCTTGCTCTTCCTCCTCTGCCTCTCTCTTCTCTCCAGGTGAGTTGATTGATCCTCCTTTGACTTCAGAGCCGTTAAACTTCATCTCCCAGCAGGCACCTCTCACCCACTGAGCTTTTAACCCAGACATTGGCTCTAATCAACACCCTCTTTACCTCCGATACTCTTCTCTCTCCTCCCTTTCCATCCTCTCTCCTCCCTTTCCATTCCTCTCTCCTCCCTTTCCATTCCTCTCTCCTCCCTTTCCATTCCTCTCTCCTCCCTTTCCATTCCTCTCTCCTCCCTTTCCATTCCTCTCTCCTCCCTTTCGATCCTCTCTCCTCCCTTTCCATCCTCTCTCCTCCCTTTCCATCCTCTCTCCTCCCTTTCCATCCTCTCTCCTCCCTTTCCATTCCTCTCTCCTCCCTTTCCATTCCGCTCTCCTCCCTTTCCATTCCTCTCTCCTCCCTTTCCATTCCTCTCTCCTCCCTTTCCATTCCTCTCTCCTCCCTTTCCATTCCTCTCTCCTCCCTTTCCATTCCGCTCTCCTCCTTTCCATCCTCTCTCCTCCCTTTCCATTCCTCTCTCCTCCCTTTCCATTCCTCTCTCCTCCCTTTCGATCCTCTCTCCTCCCTTTCCATCCTCTCCTCCCTTTCCATCCTCTCTCCTCCCTTTCCATTCCTCTCTCCTCCCTTTCCATTCCTCTCTCCTCCCTTTCCATCCTCTCTCCTCCCTTTCCATCCTCTCTCCTCCCTTTCCATCCTCTCTCCTCCCTTTCCATACTCTCTCCTCCCTTTCCATCCTCTCTCCTCCCTTTCCATTCCTCTCTCCTCCCTTTCCATTCTCTCTCCTCCCTTTCCATTCCGCTCTCCTCCCTTTCCATTCCTCTCTCTCTCTCCTTTCCATCCTCTCTCCTCCCTTTCCATCCTCTCTCCTCCCTTTCCATCCTCTCTCCTCCCTTTCCATCCTCTCTCCTCCCTTTCCATTCCTCTCTCCTCCCTTTCCATTCCTCTCTCCTCCCTTTCCATTCCTCTCTCCTCCCTTTCCATTCCTCTCTCCTCCCTTTCCATTCCTCTCTCCTCCCTTTCCATTCTCTCTCCTCCCTTTCCATTCCTCTCTCCTCCCTTTCCATTCCTCTCTCCTCCCTTTCCATTCCTCTCTCCTCCCTTTCCATTCCTCTCTCCTCCCTTTTCACCCGCTCTCCTCCCTTTCAATTCCTCTCCCTCACCCATATACCAGTGGGAACAGCTGTCTGTCTCCTTGATCTAAATACTAACCTTTCACCTCCCCCTCTATGGTTCGATCCATCCCCCAGGAGTCCATGTGAGAGGTGGGAGGTCGAGGCTAACCCCTTCTTGTTTTTTAGTAGGGAAATGGGGAGGAATTTAATTTTCCTGGGTGGTAATTTATCTCTGAGGCCTTTCAATGGAAGCGTCCTCTCCTCCTCGCTCTTCACCCTGTCCCTCCTCTTCTAAAGCCCCTGGCATGTCCCTCCTCTACTAAAGCCCCTGGCATGTCCCTCCTCTACTAAAGCCCCTGGCATGTCCCTCCTCTACTAAAGCCCCTGGCATGTCCCTCCTCTTCTAAAGCCCCTGGCATGTCCCTCCTCTTCTAAAGCCCCTGGCATGTCCCCCATGTCCCTCCTCTTCTAAAGCCCCTGGCATGTCCCTCCTCTTCTAAAGCCCCTGGCATGTCCTCCTCTTCTAAAGCCCCTGGCATGTCCCCATGTCCCTCCTCTTCTAAAGCCCCTGTCATGTCCCTCCTCTTCTAAAGCCCCTGTCATGTCCCTCCTCTTCTAAAGCCCCTGTCATGTCCCTCCTCTTCTAAAGCCCCTGGCATGTCCCTCCTCTTCTAAAGCCCCTGGCATGTCCCTCTTCTAAAGCCCCTGGCATGTCCCCATGTCCCTCCTCTTCTAAAGCCCCTGGCATGTCCCTCCTCTTCTAAAGCCCCTGGCATGTCCCTCCTCTTCTAAAGCCCCTGGCATGTCCTCCTCTTCTAAAGCCCCTGGCATGTCCCTCCTCTTCTAAAGCCCCTGGCATGTCCCTCCTCTTCTAAAGCCCCTGGCATGTCCCCCATGTCCCTCCTCTTCTAAAGCCCCTGGCATGTCCCCCATGTCCCTCCTCTTCTAAAGCCCCTGTTCGATTCCCGGGACCACCCATACGTAGAATGTATGCACACATGACTGTAAGTCGCTTTGGATAAAAGCGTATGCTAAATGGCATATATATGTCCTTCCTCTTCTAAAGCCCCTGGCATGTCCCTCCTCTTCTAAAGCTCCTGTCATGTCCCTCCTCTTCTAAAGCCCCTGTCATGTCCCTACTCTTCTAAAGCCCCTGGCATGTCCCTCTACTAAAGCCCCTGGCATGTCCCTCCTCTACTAAAGTCCCTGGCATGTCCCTCCTCTTCTAAAGCCCCTGGCATGTCCCCCATGTCCCTCCTCTTCTAAAGCCCCTGTCATGTCCCTCCTCTTCTAAAGCCCCTGTCATGTCCCTCCTCTTCTAAAGCCCCTGTCATGTCCCTCCTCTTCTAAAGCCCCTGGCATGTCCCTCCTCTTCTAAAGCCCCTGGCATGTCCCTCCTCTTCTAAAGCCCCTGGCATGTCCCCCATGTCCCTCCTCTTCTAAAGCCCCTGGCATGTCCCTCTTCTAAAGCCCCTGGCATGTCCCTCCTCTTCTAAAGCCCCTGGCATGTCCCTCCTCTTCTAAAGCCCCTGGCATGTCCCCCATGTCCCTCCTCTTCTAAAGCCCCTGGCATGTCCCCCATGTCCCTCCTCTTCTAAAGCCCCTGTTCGATTCCGGGACCACCCATACGTAGAATGTATGCACACATGACTGTAAGTCGCTTTGGATAAAAGCCCTGGCATGTCCCTCCTCTTCTAAAGCCCCTGGCATGTCCCTCCTCTTCTAAAGCCCCTGGCATGTCCCTCCTCTTCTAAAGCCCCTGGCATGTCCCTCCTCTTCTAAAGCCCCTGGCATGTCCCTCCTCTTCTAAAGCCCCTGGCATGTCCACCATGTCCCTCCTCTTCTAAAGCCCCTGGCATGTCCCTCCTCTTCTAAAGCCCCTGGCATGTCCACCATGTCCCTCCTCTTCTAAAGCCCCTGGCATGTCCCTCCTCTTCTAAAGCCCCTGGCATGTCCCTCCTCTTCTAAAGCCCCTGTCATGTCCCTCCTCTTCTAAAGCCCCTGTCATGTCCCTCCTCTTCTAAAGCCCCTGGCATGTCCCTCCTCTTCTAAAGCCCCTGGCATGTCCCTCCTCTTCTACAGCCCCTGGCATGTCCCTCCTCTTCTAAAGCCCTGGCATGTCCCTCCTCTTCTAAAGCCCCTGGCATGTCCCCCGTGTCCCTCCTCTTCTAAAGCCCCTGTCATGTCCCTCCTCTTCTAAATCCCCTGTCATGTCCCTCCTCTTCTAAAGCCCCTGGCATGTCCCTCCTCTTCTAAAGCCCCTGGCATGTCCACCATGTCCCTCCTCTTCTAAAGCCCCTGGCATGTCCCTCCTCTTCTAAAGCCCCTGGCATGTCCCTCCTCTTCTAAAGCCCCTGGCATGTCCCCTGGCATGTCCCTCCTCTACTAAAGCCCCTGGCATGTCCCTCCTCTTCTAAAGCCCCTGGCATGTCCCTCCTCTTCTAAAGCCCCTGTCATGTCCCTCCTCTTCTAAAGCCCCTGGCATGTCCCTCCTCTTCTAAAGCCCCTGGCATGTCCCTCCTCTTCTAAAGCCCCTGGCATGTCCCCCATGTCCCTCCTCTTCTAAAGCCCCTGTCATGTCCCTCCTCTTCTAAAGCCCCTGGCATGTCCCTCCTCTTCTAAAGCCCCTGGCATGTCCCCCATGTCCCTCCTCTTCTAAAGCCCCTGTCATGTCCCTCCTCTTCTAAAGCCCCTGGCATGTCCCTCCTCTTCTAAAGCCCCTGGCATGTCCCTCCTCTTCTAAAGCCCCTGGCATGTCCCTCCTCTTCTAAAGCCCCTGGCATGTCCCTCCTCTTCTAAAGCCCCTGGCATGTCCCTCCTCTTCTAAAGCCCCTGGCATGTCCCCCATGTCCCTCCTCTTCTAAAGCCCCTGGCATGTCCCTCCTCTTCTAAAGCCCCTGTCATGTCCCTCCTCTTCTAAAGCCCCTGGCATGTCCCTCCTCTTCTAAAGCCCCTGGCATGTCCCTCCTCTTCTAAAGCCCCTGGCATGTCCCTCCTCTTCTAAAGCCCCTGTCATGTCCCTCCTCTTCTAAAGCCCCTGGCATGTCCCTCCTCTTCTAAAGCCCCTGGCATGTCCCTCCTCTTCTAAAGCCCCTGGCATGTCCACCATGTCCCTCCTCTTCTAAAGCCCCTGGCATGTCACCCCTCTTCTAAAGCCCCTGGCATGTCCACCATGTCCCTCCTCTTCTAAAGCCCCTGGCATGTCCCTCCTCTTCTAAAGCCCCTGGCATGTCCCTCCTCTACTAAAGCCCCTGGCATGTCCCTCCTCTTCTAAAGCCCCTGGCATGTCCACCATGTCCCTCCTCTTCTAAAGCCCCTGGCATGTCCACCATGTCCCTCCTCTTCTAAAGCCCCTGGCATGTCCACCATGTCCCTCCTCTTCTAAAGCCCCTGGCATGTCCACCATGTCCCCGTTATTAATCGTCCCCATTGATTAATGACATCCACTGTCTCTTTCACTCTCTCTGAACAGTGAACATTACACTTACAAAAGTTTCAAATTAATAAAGACAGTTCAAATGTTATATGTCTATCTATATACAGTGTTGTAATGATGTGCAAATAGTTCAAGTACAGAAGGGAAAATAAATCAACATAAATATGGGTTTTATTTACAATGGTGTTTGTTCTTCACTGGTTGCCCTTTTCTTGTGGCAACAGGTCACATCTTGCTGCTGTGATGTCACACTGTGGAATTTCACCCAGTAGATATGGGAGTTTATCAAAAATATCAAATTCTTTGTGTATCTGTGTAATCTGGGGGAAATATGTCTCTCTAATATGGTCATACATTGGGCAGGAGGTTAGGAAGTGCAGCTCAGTTTCCACCTCATTTTGTGGGCAGTGAGCACGTAGCCTGTCTTCTCTTGAGAGCCATGTCTGCCTACGGTGGCCTTTCTCAATAGCAAGGCTATGCTCACTGAGTCTGTACATAGTCAAAGCTTTCCTTAATTTTGGGTCAGTCACAGTGGTCAGGTATTCTGCCGCTGTGTACTCTGTTTAGGGCCAAATAGCATTCTAGTTTGCTCTGTTTTTTTGTTAATTCTTTCCAATGTGTCAAGTAATTATGTTTTTGTTTTCTCATGATTTGGTTGGGTCTAATTGTGCTGCCGTCCTGGGGCTCTGTAGGGTGTGTTTGTGTTTGTGAACAGAGCCCCAGGACCAGCTTGCTTAGGGGCTCTTCTCCAGGTTCATCTCTCTGTAGGTGATGGCTTTGTTATGGAAGGTTTGGGAATCGCCTCCTTTAAGGTGGTTATAGAATTGAATGTCTCTATTCTGAATTTTGATAATTAGTGGGTATCGGTCTAATTCTGCTCTGCATGGATTATTGTACACGGAGGATATTTTTGCAGAATTCTGCATGCAGTCTCAATTTGGTGTTTGTCCCATTTTGTGAAGTCTTGGTTGGTGAGCGGACCCCAGACCTCACAACCATAAAGGGCAATGGGCTCTATGACTGATTCAAGTATTTTTAGCCAGATCCTAATTGGGATGCCACTTTTTATGTTTCTTTTGATGGCATAGAAGGCCCTTCTTGCCTTGTCTCTCAGATCGTTCACAGCTTTGTGGATGTTACTGATGTTTAGGCCAAGGTATGTATAGTTTTTTGAGTGCTCTAGGGCAACGGTGTCTAGATGGAGTTTGTATTTGTGGTCCTGGTGACTGGACCTTTTTTGGAACACCATTATTTTGGTCTTAGATTTACTGTCAGGGCCCAGGTCTGACATAATCTGTGCATAAGATCTAGGTGCTGCTGTAGGCCCTCCTTGGTTGGTGACAGAAGCACCAGATCATCAGCAAACAGGAGACATTAGACTTCTCGCTCGCTCGTCCGTCTGTCCGTCCGTCCTAGCTCAGTGTTAACCCCTCTCTCTCTCTCCTGTCCTAGCTCAGTGTGTTATGCCCCTCTCTCTCTCTCTCTCTCTCTCCTGTCCTAGCTCTGTCCTAGCTCAGTGTGTTCTCTCTCTCTCTAATAATCTCTCTCTCTCTCTCTCTCTCTCTCTCTCTCTCTCTCTCTCTCTAGCTCTCTCTCTCTCTCTCTCTCCTGTCCTAGCTCAGTGTGTGAACCCCTCTCTCTCTCCTGTCCTAGCTCAGTGTGTGAACCCTCTCTCTCTCCTGTCCTAGCTCAGTGTGTGAACCCCTCTCTCTCTCCTGTCCTAGCTCAGTGTGTGAACCCCTCTCTCTCCTGTCCTAGCTCAGTGTGTTAACCCCTCTCTCTCTCCTGTCCTAGCTCAGTGTGTTAACCCCTCTCTCTCTCCTGTCCTAGCTCAGTGTGTTAAGCCCCTCTCTCTCTCCTGTCCTAGCTCAGTGTGTTAACCCCTCTCTCTCCTCCTGTCTCTAGCTCAGTGTGTTAACCCCTCTATCTCTCTATCTCTCTCTATCTCTCTCTCTCTCTCTCTCTCTCTCTATCTCTCTCTCTCTCTCTCTATCTCTCTCTCTCTCTCTCTATCTCTCTCTCTCTCTCTCTCTCTCTCTCTCTCTCTCTCTCTCTCTCTCTCTCTCTCTCTCTCTCTCTCTCTCTCTCTCTCTCTCTCTCTCTCTCTCCTGTCCTAGCTCAGTGTGTGAACCCCTCTCTCTCTCCTGTCCTAGCTCAGTGTGTTAACCCCTCTCTCTCCTGTCCTAGCTCAGTGTGTTAACCCCCTCTCTCTCCTGTCCTAGCTCAGTGTGTTAACCCTCTCTCTCTCTCTCTCTCTCTCTCTCTCTCTCTCTCTCTCTCTCTCTCTCTCTCTCTCTCTCTCTCTCTCTCTCTCTCTCTCTCTCTCTCTCTCTCTCTCTCTCTCTCTCTCTCTCTCTCCTGTCCTTGCTCAGTGTGTCAACCCCTCTCTCCTATCCTAGCTCAGTGTGTCAACCCCTCTCTCTCTCTCTCTCTCTCTCTCCTGTCCTAGCTCAGTGTGTTAACCCCCTCTCTCTCTCCTGTCCTAGCTCAGTGTGTTAACCCTCTCTCTCTCCTGTCCTAGCTCAGTGTGTGAACCCCTCTCTCTCTCCTGTCCTAGCTCAGTGTGTTAACCTCTCTCTCTCCTGTCCTAGCTCAGTGTGTTAACCCCTCTCTCTCTCCTGTCCTAGCTCAGTGTGTTAACCCCTCTCTCTCTCCTGTCCTAGCTCAGTGTGTTAACCCCTCTCCCTCCTGTCCTAGCTCAGTGTGTTAATCTCTCTCTCTCTCTCTCTCTCTCTCTCTCTCTCTCTCTCTCTCTCTCTCTCTCTCTCCTGTCCTTGCTCAGTGTGTTAACCCCCTCCTCTCTCTCTCTCTCTCTCTCTCTCTCTCTCTCTCTCTCTCTCTCTCTCTCTCTCTCTCTCTCTCCTGTCAAAGCTCAGTGTGTTAACCCCTCTCTCTCTCTCCTATCCTTGCTCAGTGTGTTAACCCCTCTCTCTCCTGTCCTTGCTCAGTGTGTCAACCCCTCTCTCCTATCCTAGCTCAGTGTGTTAACCCCTCTCTCTCTCTCTCTCTCTCTCTCCTGTCCTAGCTCAGTGTGTTAACCCCTCTCTCTCTCCTGTCCTAGCTCAGTGTGTTAACCCCTCTCTCTCTCCTGTCCTAGCTCAGTGTGTTAACCCCTCTCTCTCTCCTGTCCTAGCTCAGTGTGTTAACCCCTCTCTCTCTCCTGTCCTAACTCAGTGTGTTAACCCCTCTCTCTCCTGTCCTAGCTCAGTGTGTTAACCCCTCTCTCTCTCCTGTCCTAGCTCAGTGTGTTAACCCCTCTCTCTCTCCTGTCCTAGCTCAGTGTGTTAACCCCTCTCTCTCCTGTCCTAGCTCAGTGTGTTAACCCCTCTCTCTCTCCTGTCCTAGCTCAGTGTGAGTGTGCGGGTGGAGGTGATGAAGAGGGGGATGAAGGCTCTGCGGCAGCTCAGAGAGAAGAGTAGAAAAAGGGGTGTGGACGACGTGGAGTCAGACAGAAGCGACACCTCCAGCTTTGACCACGCCCTCTCCCACCTGCAGCAGTCCTTGGCTCACCTGGACACGCTAGGCCACTCCTTCATCATGTCACTCAAAGATAGCAACCAGGTAACTCCTCCCCTTCCTGTGACTCATGACTGAGTCATCCAGGTGCTTCTGTAATGATAAATAGAACTGATCAGTTGTCAAATCCCGAGTCAATGTGAAGTTATCCATTTGAGCTAAAGCCTAGGCATTACAACTCACCCTGGTACACTAAAACTACATCATATATATGATTATATCTGTCTGTCAGCTGAGAGTTTGTGTTGAGCTGTGCAGGGCTACAGAGACCAGTGATATTAAAGCTGTTTCATGTTGATGTTTAACATGCCTTATGGCACTGAAGCTGTCAACTCTACACACTGGAATGAACACGCACAGAAACAGACACATCTCTGTCTCTCTGTCTCTGTCTCTCTTTCTCTTCCCTACTCTCTCTCTCTGTCTCTGCCTCTCTCTCTCTCTCTCTCTCTTCCCTTCTTCTCTCTCTCTGTCTCTCTGTCTCTCTGTCTCTCTGTCTCTGTCTCTCTGTCTCTGTCTCTGTCTCTCTGTCTCTCTCTCTCTCTCTCTCTCTCTCTCTCTCTCTCTCTGTCTCTCTCTCTGTCTCTGTCTCTGTCTCTGTCTCTGTCTCTGACTCTGTCTCTGACTCTGACTCTGACTCTGTCTCTGTCTCCCTCTGTCTCCCTCTCTCTCTCTCTCTCTCTCTCTCTCTCTCTCTCTCTCTCTCTGTCTCTGTCTCTGTCTCTGTCTCTGTCTCTGTCTCTGTCTCTGTCTCTGTCTCTGTCTCTGTCTCTCTGTCTCTGTCTCTGTCTCCTCTCTCTTCCCTTCTCCTCTCTCTCTTCCGTTCTCTCTCTCTCTCTGTCTCTCTCTCTCCCTCTTCCCTACTCTCTGTCTCTCTCTCTCCCCTACTCTCTCCCCCTACTCTGTCTCTCTCTCTCTCTCCCCTACTCTCTGTCTCCCCTACTCTCTCTCACCCCTACTCTCTCTCCCCCTACTCTCTCTCTCTCACCCCTACTCTCTCTCCCCCTACTCTGTCTCTCTCTCTCCCCTACTCTCTCTGTCTCCCCCTACTCTCTCTCTCACCCCCTACTCTCTCTCTCTCACCCCCTACTCTCTCTCTCTCTCTCCCTACTCTCTCTCTCTCTCTCTCACCCCCCTACTATCTCTCTCAATCCCTACTCTCTCTCTCTCCCCTACTTCTCTCTCTCCCTACTCTCTCTCTCTCCCTAATATCGCTCTTCTCCCTACTCTCTCGACTCTCCCCTACTCTCTCGCTCTCTCCCCTACTCTCTCGCTCTCTCCCCTACTCTCTCGCTCTCCCCTACTCTCTCGCTCTCTCCCCTACTCTCTCGCTTTCTCTCCCACTCTCTCGCTCTCCCCTACTCTCTCGCTCTTCCCTACTCTCACTCTCCCCCTCTCTCTCTCCCCTACTCTCTCTCTCCCTACTCTCTCTCTCCCTACTCTCTCTCTCCCCTACTATCTCTCTCCCTACTCTCTCCCCTTACTCTCTCTCTTCCTACTCTCCCCCCCTACTCTCCCCCTACTCTCCCCCTACTCTGTCTCCCCTTACTCTCTCTCTCCCCTTACTCTCCCTCTCTTTCCCCTACTCTCTCGCTTCTCCCCTACTCTCTCGCTCTTCTACTCTCTCTTCCCTACTCTCTCTCTCTCCCCTTACTCTCCCTCTCTTTCCCCTACTCTCTCGCTCTTCCCCTACTCCTCGCTCTTCTACTCTCTTTCCCTACTCTCTCTCTTTCCCCTACTCTCTCTCTCTCCCCCTTACTCTCTCCCCTTACTCTCTCTCCCCTTACTCTCTCTCTCTTTCCCTACTCTCTCTCTCTTTCCCTACTCTCTCTCTTTCCCCCTCTCTCCCTCTCTCTCTCTCCCCTACTCTCTCTCTCCCCCTACTCTCTCTCTCCCCTACTCTCTCTCTTCCCTACTCTCTCTCTTCCCCTTCCCTCTCTCTCTCCCTACTCTCTCTTCTTTCCCCTACTCTCTCTCTCTCTCTCTCTCCTACTCTTCTCTCTCTTCTCTTCCCTACTCTCTCTTCCCTACTCTCTTCTCCCCTAATATATCTATATACTCCTTCCCTCTCTCTCCCCCCTACTCTCTCTCTTAATCTCTCTCTCTCATAATCCCCTACTAATCTAATTTTCCCCTACCTCCCTCTCTCTCTCTCTTCCCTACTCTCTCTCTCCCTACTCTCTCTCCCACCTACTCTTCCCTACTCTCTCTCTCTCCCCTATCTCTCTTCCCTTCCTCTCTCTCCCCCTACTCTCTTTCTCCCCCTCTCTCTCTCTATCTTCCCTACTCTCTCTCTCCCTCCTCTCTCTTCCTCTCTCTCTCTCTCCCCTACTCTCTCTTTCCCCTACTCTCTCTCTCTCTCTCTCTCTCTCTCCCCTACTCTAATCTCTCCCTACTCTCTCTCTCTTCACCTCTCTCTCTTCCCTATAATATGCATCTCTCTCCCCCCTCTCTCTCTTCCCTACTCTCTCTCTCTCTCCCCCTACTCCTCTCTTTCTTCTCTCTCTCTCTCTCTCTCTCTCTCTCCCTACTCTCTCTCTCCCCCTAATCCTACTCTCTCTCTCTCTCTCTATCCCTACTCTCTCTCTCCCCTACTCTCTCTCTTCCCTACACTCTCTCTCTAATCCCTCTCTCTCTAATCCCTACTCTCTCTCTTCCCTATAATAATCTCTCTCTCTCTCTCTCTCTCTCTCTCTCTCTCCCTACTCTCTCTCTCTAATCTCTCTCTCCCCTTACTCTCTCTCTCTCTCTATCCCTCTCTCTCCCTTTACTCTCTCTTCCCTTACTCTAATATCTCTCTCTCCCTACTCTCTCTTCCCCTACTCTCTCTCCCTCTCTCTTCCCCTACTCTATATATCCCCATCTCCCTCCCCCTATCTCTCTATCCCCTATATCTTCCCTATCTCTCTCTCTCCCCCTACTCTCTCTCTTCCCTACTCTCTCTCTCTCTCTTCCCTACTCTCTCTCTCTCTTCCCTACTCTCTCTCTCTCTCTCTCCTCTCTCTCTCTCTCTCTCCCCCCTCTCTCTCTCCCCTACACTCTCTCTCCCCTTACTCTCTCTCTTCCCTATCTCTCTCTCTCTCTCTTCTCCTCTCTCTCTCTCTCTCTCTCTCCCCCTACTCTCTCTCCCCCTTCTCTCTCTCCCCTTACTCTCTCTCTCTCTCCCCTTACTCTCTCTCTCCCCCTACTCTCTCTCTCCCCTATCATCTCTCTCCCCCTACTCTCTCTCTCTCTCTCCCTACTCTCTCTCCCCTTACTCTCTCTCTCCCCCTCTCTATCCTCTCTCTCTTCCCCCTACTCTCTCCCCTGCCTCTCTCTCTCTCCCCCTCTCTCTCTCTCCCCTACTCTCTCTCCCCCTTTCTCTCTCTCCCCCCTCTCTCTCCTCCCCCTCTCTCTCCCCCCTACTCTCTCTCTCCCTTACTCTCTCTCTCCCCTTACTCTCTCTCTCCCCCTTACTCTCTCTCTCCCCCCTACTCTCTCCCTCTCCCCTACCTCTCTCTCCCCTACTCTCTCCCTCTCTCCCTACTCTCTCTCTCTCCCCTACTCTCTCTCTCTCCTACTCTCTCTCTCTCCCCATACTCTCTCTCTCCCTTCTCTCTCCCTCCCCTCTCTCTCTCTCCCCCTCTCTCTCTTCCCTACTCTCTCTCTCCCCCTCTCTCTCTCCCTCTCTCTCTCTCTCTCCCTCTCTCTCTCCCCTTACGCTCTCTCTCTCCCTTACGCTCTCTCTCCCCCTACTCTCTCCCCTCAGCTCTCTCTCTCCCCCTACTCTCTCTCCCCCTCCCTCTCTCCCTACTCTCTCTCTCCCCCTCTCTCTCTCCCCTTACTCCTCTCTCTCCCCTACTCTCTCTCTCCCCTTACTCTCTCTCCTTACTCTCTCTCTCTCCCTATATGCTCTCTCTCCCCTACTCTCTCTCTCCCCTACTCTCTCTCCCTCTCCCCCTATCTCTCTCTCTCTCCCCTACTCTCTCTCTCCCCCTACTCTCTCTCTCCCCCTACTCTCTCCCTCTCCCCTCTCTCTCTTCCCTACTCTCTCTTCTCCCCTCTCTCTCTCTCTCCCCTCTACTCCCCCTTCTCTCTCTCTCTCTACTCTCTCTCTCCCCTTACTCTCTCTCTCTCTCCCTTACTCTCTCTCCCCTACTCTCTCTCCCCTATAATCTCCCCTTACTCTCTCTCCCCTACTCTCTCTCCCCCTACACCTCTCCCCTACTCTCTCTCTCTCCCCTACTCTCTCTCTCCCCTTACTCTCTCTCTCTCTCCCCCTTACTCTCTCTCTCTCCCCTTACTCTCTCTCTCTCCCCTACTCTCTCTCCCCTACTCTCTCTCTCCCCCTACTCTCTCTCCCTTACTCAAATCTCCCCCTACTCTCTCTCTCCCCTTACTCTCTCTCTCCCCTACTCTCTCTCTCCCCCTACTCTCTCTCCCCCTACTCTCTCTCTCTCTTCCCTACTCTCTCTCTCTCTCTCTCCCTACTCTCTCTCCCCTTACTCTCTCTCTCTCTCCCCTACTCTCTCTCCCCTTACTCTCTCTCTCTCTCCCTTACTCTCTCTCTCCCTACTCTCTCTCCCCTACTCTCTCCCCTTACTCTCTCTCCCCCTAATCTCTCCCCCTACACTCTCTCCCCCCTCTCTCTCCCCCCTACTCTCTCTCTCCCCTTACTCTCTCTCTCTCCCCCTTACTCTCTCTCTCTCCCCTTACTCTCTCTCTCTCTCCCCCTACTCTCTCTCCCCCTACTCTCTCTCTCCCCCTACTCTCTCTCTCCCCCTTACTCTCTCTCTCTCCCCTTACTCTCTCTCTCTCCCCCTTACTCTCTCTCTCTCCCTCTCTCTCTCTCTCTCCCTACTCTCTCTCTCCCCCTCTCTCTCTCCCCCTGCTCTCTCTCTCTGCATAATATCTCTATCTCCCCCTCTCTCTCTGTCCCCCTATCTCTCTCTCCCCTACTCTCTCTCCCCCTACTCTCTCTCCCTTACGTATCTCTCTCTCCCCATCTCTCTCCCCTGCTCTCTCTCCCCTACTCTCTCTCCCCTTACTCTCTCTCCCCTACTCTCTCTCTCTCTCCCCTCTCTCTCTCTCCCCCTACTCTCTCTCTCTCCCCCTACTCTCTCTGTCCCCCTACTCTCTCTCTCTCCCCATACTCTCTCTGTCTCCCCCTACTCTCTCTCTCTCTCCCCCTACTCTCTCTCTCTCCCCCCTACTCTCTCTCTCTCCCCCCTACTCTCTCTCTCTCAGGAACGGTTGCAGAGCTACAGTCGTACCTATGATCTCTCCCGTTCTGAACGGTCCAAAGTCCAGGCCCTGGCTGTCACCATGGCGACAGACGGACAGCCACTGGAGCAAATCGGAGAGCTGCTGGGCATCGCTGTGGGCAACCTGGACCTGTCAATCAAAACCGTTCTGCAGGTGGCCGTGGAGAATGTAGTCTCTGCCCTCAGGTATAAACTCCTCCTTTTACCTCATCTCTCTCTCTCTCGCTCTTACGTTCGCTCTCTAGTCTGGTGTATATGGTCTAGTGTATATAGTCTAGTGTATATAGTCTAGTGTATATAGTCTAGTGTATATAGTCTGGTGTATAGGATAGTCTGGTGTATAGGATAGTCTAGTGTATATAGTCTAGTGTATAGGATAGTCTAGTGTATAGGATAGTCTAGTGTATAGGATAGTCTGGTGTATAGGATAGTCTAGTGTATATAGTCTAGTGTATAGGATAGTCTAGTGTATAGGATAGTCTAGTGTATAGGATAGTCTAGTGTATAGGATAGTCTGGTGTATATAGTCTAGTGTATATCGTCTAGTGTTTAGGATAGTCTGGTGTATATAGTCTGGTGTATATAGTCTAGTGTATATAGTCTAGTGTATATAGTCTGGTGTATATAGTCTGGTGTATAGGATAGTCTGGTGTATAGGATAGTCTGGTGTATATAGTCTGGTGTATATAGTCTAGTGTATATAGTCTAGTGTATATAGTCTGGTGTATATAGTCTAGTGTATATAGTCTAGTGTATATAGTCTAGTGTATAGGATAGTCTAGTGTATAGGATAGTCTGGTGTATATAGTCTGGTGTATATAGTCTAGTGTATATAGTCTAGTGTATGTAGTCTAGTGTATGTAGTCTAGTGTATGTAGTCTAGTGTATGTAGTCTAGTGTTTAGGATAGTCTGGTGTATATAGTCTGGTGTATATAGTCTAGTGTATAGGATAGTCTAGTGTATATAGTCTAGTGTATATAGTCTGGTGTATATAGTCTAGTGTATATAGTCTAGTGTATATAGTCTGGTGTATAGGATAGTCTGGTGTATATAGTCTGGTGTATATAGTCTAGTGTTTAGGATAGTCTAGTGTATATAGTCTGGTGTATATAGTCTGGTGTATATAGTCTAGTGTATATAGTCTAGTGTATGTAGTCTGGTGTATATAGTCTGGTGTATATAGTCTGGTTTATATAGTCTGGTGTATATAGTCTGGTGTATATAGTCTAGTGTATATAGTCTAGTGTATATAGTCTAGTGTATGTAGTCTAGTGTATATAGTCTGGTGTATATAGTCTAGTGTATATAGTCTGGTGTATATAGTCTGGTGTATATAGTCTAGTGTATATAGTCTAGTGTATAGGATAGTCTAGTGTATATAGTCTGGTGTATATAGTCTAGTGTATAGGATAGTCTAGTGTATAGGATAGTCTAGTGTATAGGATAGTCTAGTGTATATAGTCTAGTGTATAGGATAGTCTAGTGTATATAGTTTAGTGTATATAGTCTAGTGTATATAGTCTGGTGTATATAGTCTGGTGTATATAGTCTGGTGTATATAGTCTAGTGTATATAGTCTAGTGTATATAGTCTAGTGTATATAGTCTAGTGTATATAGTCTGGTGTATATAGTCTAGTGTATATAGTCTAGTGTATATAGTCTGGTGTATATAGTCTGGTGTATATAGTCTGGTGTATATAGTCTGGTGTATATAGTCTGGTGTATATAGTCTGGTGTATATAGTCTGGTGTATATAGTCTAGTGTATATAGTCTGGTGTATATAGTCTGGTGTATATAGTCTGGTGTATATAGTCTGGTGTATATAGTCTAGTGTATATAGTCTGGTGTATATAGTCTGGTGTGTATAGTCTAGTGTATATAGTCTGGTGTGTATAGTCTGGTGTGTATAGTCTGGTGTATATAGTCTGGTGTTTATAGTCTGGTGTATATAGTCTGGTGTGTATAGTCTGGTGTGTATAGTCTGGTGTGTATAGTCTGGTGTGTATAGTCTGGTGTGTATAGTCTGGTGTATATAGTCTGGTGTGTATAGTCTGGTGTGTATAGTCTGGTGTGTATAGTCTGGTGTATATAGTCTGGTGTGTATAGTCTGGTGTATATAGTCTGGTGTGTATAGTCTGGTGTATATAGTCTGGTGTGTATAGTCTAGTGTGTATAGTCTGGTGTATATAGTCTGGTGTATATAGTCTAGTGTATATAGTCTGGTGTATATAGTCTGGTGTTTATAGTCTGGTGTATATAGTCTGGTGTGTATAGTCTGGTGTATATAGTCTGGTGTTTATAGTCTGGTGTTTATAGTCTGGTGTGTATAGTCTGGTGTGTATAGTCTGGTGTGTATAGTCTGGTGTATATAGTCTGGTGTGTATAGTCTGGTGTGTATAGTCTGGTGTGTATAGTCTGGTGTGTATAGTCTGGTGTGTATAGTCTGGTGTATATAGTCTGGTGTGTATAGTCTGGTGTGTATAGTCTGGTGTTTATAGTCTGGTGTTTATAGTCTGGTGTTTATAGTCTGGTGTATATAGTCTGGTGTGTATAGTCTGGTGTGTATAGTCTGGTGTATATAGTCTGGTGTGTATAGTCTGGTGTGTATAGTCTAGTGTATATAGTCTGGTGTGTATAGTCTGGTGTGTATAGTCTGGTGTATATAGTCTAGTGTATATAGTCTAGTGTGTATAGTCTGGTGTGTATAGTCTGGTGTGTATAGTCTGGTGTGTATAGTCTGGTGTGTATAGTCTAGTGTATATAGTCTGGTGTATATAGTCTGGTGTGTATAGTCTGGTGTGTATAGTCTAGTGTATATAGTCTGGTGTATATAGTCTAGTGTATATAGTCTGGTGTGTATAGTCTGGTGTGTATAGTCTGGTGTATATAGTCTAGTGTATATAGTCTAGTGTATATAGTCTGGTGTGTATAGTCTGGTGTATATAGTCTGGTGTGTATAGTCTGGTGTATATAGTCTAGTGTATATAGTCTGGTGTGTATAGTCTGGTGTGTATAGTCTGGTGTGTATAGTCTGGTGTATATAGTCTAGTGTATATAGTCTAGTGTATATAGTCTAGTGTATATAGTCTGGTGTTTATAGTCTGGTGTTTATAGTCTGGTGTTTATAGTCTGGTGTTTATAGTCTGGTGTGTATAGTCTGGTGTGTATAGTCTAGTGTATATAGTCTGGTGTATATAGTCTGGTGTGTATAGTCTGTGTGTATAGTCTGGTGTATATAGTCTAGTGTATATAGTCTAGTGTATATAGTCTGGTGTGTATAGTCTGGTGTATATAGTCTGGTGTGTATAGTCTGGTGTATATAGTCTAGTGTATATAGTCTGGTGTGTATAGTCTGGTGTATATAGTCTGGTGTGTATAGTCTGGTGTGTATAGTCTAGTGTATATAGTCTGGTGTGTATAGTCTGGTGTATATAGTCTAGTGTATATAGTCTAGTGTATATAGTCTGGTGTATATAGTCTAGTGTATATAGTCTAGTGTGTATAGTCTGGTGTGTATAGTCTGGTGTGTATAGTCTGGTGTGTATAGTCTAGGGTATATAGTCTGGTGTATATAGTCTGGTGTGTATAGTCTGGTGTGTATAGTCTAGTGTATATAGTCTGGTGTATATAGTCTAGTGTATATAGTCTGGTGTGTATAGTCTGGTGTGTATAGTCTGGTGTATATAGTCTAGTGTATATAGTCTAGTGTATATAGTCTAGTGTTTATAGTCTGGTGTTTATAGTCTGGTGTTTATAGTCTGGTGTATATAGTCTAGTGTATATAGTCTGGTGTATATAGTCTAGTGTATATAGTCTGGTGTTTATAGTCTAGTGTATATAGTCTGGTGTGTATAGTCTGGTGTGTATAGTCTGGTGTTTATAGTCTGGTGTTTATAGTCTGGTGTATATAGTCTAGTGTATATAGTCTGGTGTGTATAGTCTGGTGTGTATAGTCTGGTGTATATAGTCTGGTGTATATAGTCTAGTGTATATAGTCTGGTGTGTATAGTCTGGTGTGTATAGTCTGGTGTATATAGTCTAGTGTATATAGTCTAGTGTGTATAGTCTGGTGTGTATAGTCTGGTGTGTATAGTCTGGTGTGTATAGTCTAGTGTATATAGTCTGGTGTATATAGTCTGGTGTGTATAGTCTAGTGTTTATAGTCTAGTGTATATAGTCTGGTGTATATAGTCTGGTGTTTATAGTCTGGTGTTTATAGTCTGGTGTTTATAGTCTGGTGTTTATAGTCTGGTGTGTATAGTCTGGTGTTTATAGTCTGGTGTTTATAGTCTGGTGTTTATAGTCTGGTGTTTATAGTCTGGTGTTTATAGTCTGGTGTTTATAGTCTGGTGTTTATAGTCTGGTGTATATAGTCTGGTGTATATAGTCTGGTGTGTATAGTCTGGTGTGTATAGGCTGGTGTGTATAGTCTGGTGTGTATAGTCTGGTGTGTATAGTCTGGTGTGTATAGTCTGGTGTGTATAGTCTGGTGTTTATAGTCTGGTGTTTATAGTCTGGTGTTTATAGTCTGGTGTTTATAGTCTGGTGTATAGGATAGTGGGGCGGTAGAAATGATGCGCTATCTTTGAATTTTGTGTGTGTGTGTGTGTGTGTGTGTGTGTGTGTGTGTGTGTGTGTGTGTGTGTGTGTGTGTGTGTGTGTGTGTGTGTGTGTGTGTGTGCGCGCACCTCGCAGCTTAGTGGAGTTGAGTCAGGGGAAATATTTTTTTATTTTTATGTCTTTGTAAAAAAATGTGTCGCCTCTGGTGATACACACACACACACACACACACACACACACACACACACACACACACACACACACACACACACGATCCCTCTGCAGCAAAGCTGGGACTGCAGGCCTGAAAATAACATGATACTGGAAGAGAGCTCTCTGGGAAATCCAGATAGCAGAACTAACAGCCTGTCTGTCTGTCTGTCTGTCTGTCTGTCTGTCTGTCTGTCTGTCTGTCTGTCTGTCTGTCTGTCTGTCTGTCTGTCTGTCTGTCTGTCTGTCTGTGCTGAAGCCTGTCTGTCTGTCTGTCTGTCTGTCTGTCTGTCTGTCTGTCTGTCTGTCTCTGTGTTGAACCCTGTCTGTCTGTCTGTCTGTCTCTGTGTTGAACCCTGTCTGTCTGTGTTGAACTCTGCCTGTCTGTCTGTCTGTCTGTCTGTCTGTCTGTCTGTCTGTCTGTCTGTGCTGAACCCTGTCTGTCTGTCTGTGTTGAACCCTGTCTGTCTGTCTGTTTTGAGTCCTGTCTGTCTGTCTGTCTGTGTTGAACCCTGTCTGTCTGTGTTGAACCCTGTCTGTCTCTGTCTGTCTCTGTCTGTCTCTGTCTGTCTCTGTCTGTCTCTGTCTGTCTCTGTCTCTCTGTCTGTCTCTCTGTCTGTCTGTCTGTGTTGAACCCTGTCTGTCTGTCTGTCTGCGTTGAACCCTGTCTGTCTGCGTTGAGTCCTGTCTGTCTGCGTTGAGTCCTGTCTGTCTGCGTTGAGTCCTGTCTGTCTGCGTTGAGTCCTGTCTGTCTGTGCTGAATCATGTTTGTCTGCCTGTTCTGAATCCTGTCTGTTGTTTTTGCCAGTGGAGACGAGGAGGTGGTGAATGATTACCCAGAACCCCTCATGGTGTTGGAGGGGATGGTCACTGCAGTGCACAACCATGTCCAGAGCGGGTGAGAGAGACTCAACCACACACTGCTTTAGAGATGCTTCTCTAACACACACATAACACGTGTCTGTCTGTCTGTCTGTCTGTCTGTCTGTCTGTCTGTCTGTCTGTGTCTGTGTCTGTGTCTGTGTCTCTGTGTCTCCCAGTGACTCTGTGGTCAGTTCTGATGACCTGTTGGCGTGGTTACGACCGTTCTGCAGCGATGGCTCTCGTGCGGTGCGACCACGTATCGAGGTTCTGCAGATTCTGGAGAATAACTTCAGTCTGAGGGACAGTGACGTTCATCTGCTGCTACTCTACAGGACCCAAGCTGTACTGAAGGACTTACAGGTAACACTCATTCTCGGGCTGTCCCCGACAACAACAACAACAACAGCAGTTTGGTGTATCTAGAGTCGTCTGGTCTTTTGACCAATTGACGGGTGAAATGTTTTTAAAACGTGTATTTTTCCACATACAGACACACCTTTATGCGTTATAATAAAATAAAACATTGTGCGTTGATCTTGTCTGATGCTTTAAGCACACTGTTTAATTATATAATTAAGACACACAAACAACTCAAGAGGGAGCTAGAGATCAATAAGCAATAAACCTGTTCCTGACCGTGCTCCTCCTGCTTCCCAGATTCTGCCGTTACGCTCGTGGAGTTGGCGGTCTTTCGGCTCCACCAGGGGTCGGCAACCTTTCTCGTTCCGACAATTTATCGTACCGTTTCTACCGATCTCGTGTGGAATTTATCGTACCCCGTTTCTACCGATCTCGTGTGGAATTTATCGTACCGTTTCTACCGATCTCGTGTGGAATTTATCGTACCGTTTCTACCGATCTCGTGTGGAATTTATCGTACCCGTTTCTACCGATCTCGTGTGGAATTTATCGTACCGTTTCTACCGATCTCGTGTGGAATTTATCGTACCCGTTTCTACCGATCTCGTGTGGAATTTATCGTACCGTTTCTACCGATCTCGTGTGGAATTTATCGTACCGTTTCTACCGATCTCGTGTGGAATTTATCGTACCGTTTCTACCGATCTCGTGTGGAATTTATCGTACCGTTTCTACCGATCTCGTGTGGAATTTATCGTACCCGTTTCTACCGATCTCGTGTGGAATTTATCGTACCGTTTCTACCGATCTCGTGTGGAATTTATCGTACCGTTTCTACCGATCTCGTGTGGAATTTATCGTACCGTTTCTACCGATCTCGTGTGGAATTTATCGTACCGTTTCTACCGATCTCGTGTGGAATTTATCGTACCCGTTTCTACCGATCTCGTGTGGAATTTATCGTACCGTTTCTACCGATCTCGTGTGGAATTTATCGTACCGTTTCTACCGATCTCGTGTGGAATTTATCGTACCGTTTGCGCCAGTTATGATTTTCAGATGCACTTTTTCATTTCAATTATAATAACTTCGTATCTCTAAAGCATTTGTCATGTTATTTATCTAAATCTAATTTCAATCTAAATGAAAATTATACAAATCAAAAATGTATCTAATGCAAGAGTGCCTGCCTCTGCCAAATGGACAGATTGTATGATAGCCTCCACCGCGAGTCATTGGCAGCTGAAGAACTTAGCGCGGAATGCAGAGAGAGGCCTACATACCAATGCATGTAACTGATATTGCCAACTAGGGGTAAAAATAGCCAACAAATGAAAATATTGCAGGTAGAAAATATCCTGATTTAAAAAGAATGATCCTATATATCACATTGGCTTAGCATGGCAGTTAGTTAGCATTCTGCTCTTCCTGTCTGCATCGAACTTGAAACATTGTATCAACTATCAACTGGGACCGATTCAAAGCTTGCACGAGCAAACTAGCAACATTGTTGGCAATAGGTTGGCTGAGTGAGTATAGTGTAGAGGCCTGGGCTATAGGTTGGCTGAGTGAGTGTAGTGTAGAGGCCTGGGCTATAGGTTGGCTGAGTGAGTATAGTGTAGAGGCTATAGGCCTGATGCTCTCTGCTAGAGCCAATAAGGTAGGCTATAGGCTTGATGCTCTCTGCTAGAGCCAATAAGGTAGGCTATAGGCCTGATGCTCTCTGCTAGAGCCAATAAGGTAGGCTATAGGCTTGATGCTCTCTGCTAGAGCCAATAAGGTAGGCTATAGGCCTGATGCTCTCTGCTAGAGCCAATAAGGTAGGCTATAGGCTTGATGCTCTCTGCTAGAGCCAATAAGGTAGGCTATAGGCCTGATGCTCTCTGCTAGAGCCAATAAGGTAGGCTATAGGCCTGATGCTCTCTGCTAGAGCCAATAAGGTAGGCTATAGGCTTGATGCTCTCTGCTAGAGCCAATAAGGTAGGCTATAGGCTTGATGCTCTCTGCTAGAGCCAATAAGGTAGGCTATAGGCCTGATGCTCTCTGCTAGAGCCAATAAGGTGGGCTATAGGCCTGATGCTCTCTGCTAGAGCCAATAAGGTAGGCTATAGGCCTGATGCTCTCTGCTAGAGCCAATAAGGTGGGCTATAGGCCTGATGCTCTCTGCTAGAGCCAATAAGGTGGGCTATAGGCCTGATGCTCTCTGCTAGAGCCAATAAGGTAGGCTATAGGCCTGATGCTCTCTGCTAGAGCCAATAAGAGCCAATTGTTGTTCGATCCACTAAAAGACAGATTCACGTATTTTAATCGTCTTCTCTTTACAGCAATAGCCGTTTGCTTTCCAAACTATATTTTTCTGCGATTGTATTTTGAAGTGTTCTATATGAACGGTTTTGATTGACAGGTCCAAATAGAAGGTCCAAACAGGTCCGAATAGAAAGCCGACTCTAGAATTGATTTTCGATTGGAGATGTTTGATATGAGTCTGGAAGGAGAGTTTGCAGTCTAGCCAGACACCTAGGTACTTATAGGTGTCCACATATTCAAGGTTGGAACCATCCAGGGTGGTGATGCTAGTCGGGCATGCGGGTGCAGGCAGCGAACGGTTGAAAAGCATGCATTTGGTTTTACTAGCGTTTAAGAGCAGTTGGAGGCCACGGAAGGAGTGTTGTAGTATGGCATTGAAGCTCATTTGGAGGTTAGAAGGCACAGTGTCCATTTATATAGACAGGAGTAGGGTTAATTAGGCTAAATTAATTTTTGGCAATTTAATTCAATTTACTAAAGGAAAGCTTATCTTCCCCTAGCCTTATGGACTCACTGCCGATGAGTCCATGATGTCAATCTACCGTCCCCCACAGTAGAAACGTTGACCTATTCTATTGGTCAGCTTGTGGATAAAGAAATGGCCCAGACTGACTCCGGGACAGTTGTGGGACGGTCGAGCCCAAATTTCATACGACCAGTAGGCTTAGGTTACATACAAAAGCAATGAGGCTGTGTAACCGATCAGAACGTTTAGCTTAAAATGTCGATAAACTATTATTTATTCACGTTATAAGCACAGCAATGCGCACAAGACAGTAGGCTACGAGCGAATGTGCATTTGTCTTCCGAACAATGAAAAAAAGTTGATAACCAATAGAACGTGAGTGAAAGTACTGGTTTCAATGGTATATAGAAGTCTTTATGAAATAGACTACTGGTTTCAATGGTATATAGAAGTCTTTATGAAATAGACTACTGGTTTCAATGGTATATAGACGTCTTTATAAAACAATAGACTACTGGTTTCAATGGTATATAGAAGTCTTTATTAAATAGACTACTGGTTTCAATGGTATATAGAAGTCTTTATGAAATAGACTACTGGTTTCAATGGTATATAGAAGTCTTTATAAAACAATAGACTACTGGTTTCAATGGTATATAGAAGTCTTTATTAACTAGACTACTGGTTTCAATGGTATATAGAAGTCTTTATGAAATAGACTACTGGTTTCAATGGTATATAGAAGTATTTATGAAAAAGACTACTGGTTTCAGTGGTATATAGAAGTCTTTATGAAATAGACTACTGGTTTCAATGGTATATAGACGTCTTTATAAAACAATAGACTACTGGTTTCAATGGTATATAGAAGTCTTTATTAAATAGACTACTGGTTTCAATGGTATATAGAAGTCTTTATGAAATAGACTACTGGTTTCAATGGTATATAGAAGTCTTTATAAAACAATAGACTATTGGTTTCAATGGTATATAGAAGTCTTTATGAAATATACTACTGGTTTCAATGGTATATAGAAGTCTTTATAAAACAATAGACTACTGGTTTCAATGGTATATAGAAGTCTTTATGAAATAGACTACTGGTTTCAATGGTATATAGAAGTCTTTATTAAATAGACTACTTATTTCAATGGTATATAGAAGTCTTTATGAAATAGACTACTGGTTTCAATGGTATATAGAAGTCTTTATAAAACAATAGACTATTGGTTTCAATGGTATATAGAAGTCTTTATGAAATATACTACTGGTTTCAATGGTATATAGAAGTCTTTATAAAACAATAGACTACTGGTTTCAATGGTATATAGAAGTCTTTATTAACTAGACTACTGGTTTCAATGGTATATAGAAGTCTTTATGAAATAGACTACTGGTTTCAATGGTATATAGAAGTCTTTATAAAAGAATAGACTATTGGTTTCAATGGTATATAGACGTCTTTATGAAATAGACTACTGGTTTCAATGGTATATAGAAGTCTTTATGAAATAGACTTCTGGTTTCAATGGTATATAGAAGTCTTTATTAACTAGACTACTGGTTTCAATGGTATATAGAAGTCTTTATAAAACAATAGACTACTGGTTTCAATGGTATATAGAAGTCTTTATTAACTACACTACTGGTTTCAATGGTATATAGACGTCTTTATTAACTACACTACTGGTTTCAATGGTATATAGACGTCTTTATAAAACAATAGACTACTGGTTTCAATGGTATATAGAAGTCTTTATGAAATAGACTACTGGTTTCAATGGTATATAGAAGTCTTTATGAAATAGACTACTGGTTTCAATGGTATATAGAAGTCTTTATTAAATAGACGACTGGTTTCAATGGTATATAGAAGTCTTTATAAAACAATAGACTACTGGTTTCAATGGTATATAGAAGTCTTTATTAAATAGACTACTGGTTTCAATGGTATATAGAAGTATTTATGAAATAGACTACTGGTTTCAATGGTATATTGACGTCTTTATAAAACAATAGACTACTGGTTTCAATGGTATATAGAAGTCTTTATTAACTAGACTACTGGTTTCAATGGTATATAGAAGTCTTTATAAAACAATAGACTACTGGTTTCAATGGTATATAGAAGTCTTTATTAAATAGACGACTGGTTTCAATGGTATATAGAAGTCTTTATTAACTAGACTACTGGTTCCAATGGTATATAGAAGTCTTTATAAAACAATATACTACTGGTTTCAATGGTATATAGAAGTATTTATGAAATAGACTACTGGTTTCAATGGTATATAGAAGTCTTTATTAAATAGACGACTGGTTTCAATGGTATATTGACGTCTTTATAAAACAATAGACTACTGGTTTCAATGGTATATAGAAGTCTTTATGAAATAGACTACTGGTTTCAATGGTATATAGAAGTATTTATGAAATAGACTACTGGTTTCAATGGTATATTGACGTCTTTATAAAACAATAGACTACTGGTTTCAATGGTATATAGAAGTCTTTATTAACTAGACTACTGGTTTCAATGGTATATAGAAGTCTTTATAAAACAATAGACTACTGGTTTCAATGGTATATAGAAGTCTTTATTAAATAGACGACTGGTTTCAATGGTATATAGAAGTCTTTATTAACTAGACTACTGGTTCCAATGGTATATAGAAGTCTTTATAAAACAATATACTACTGGTTTCAATGGTATATAGAAGTATTTATGAAATAGACTACTGGTTTCAATGGTATATTGACGTCTTTATAAAACAATAGACTACTGGTTTCAATGGTATATAGAAGTATTTATGAAATAGACTACTGGTTTCAATGGTATATTGACGTCTTTATAAAACAATAGACTACTGGTTTCAATGGTATATAGAAGTCTTTATTAACTAGACTACTGGTTCCAATGGTATATTGACGTCTTTATAAAACAATAGACTACTGGTTTCAATGGTATATAGAAGTCTTTATGAAATAGACTACTGGTTTCAATGGTATATTGAGGTCTTTATAAAACAATAGACTACTGGTTTCAATGGTATATAGAAGTCTTTATGAAATAGACTACTGGTTTCAATGGTATATAGAAGTCTTTATTAAATAGACTACTGGTTTCAATGCTATATAGAAGTCTTTATGAAATAGACTACTGGTTTCAATGGTATATAGAAGTCTTTATAAAACAATAGACTACTGGTTTCAATGGTATATAGAAGTCTTTATTAAATAGACGACTGGTTTCAATGGTATAGAAGTCTTTATTAAATAGACTACTGGTTTCAATGGTATATAGACGCCTTTATAAAACAATAGACTACTGGTTTCAATGGTATATAGAAGTCTTTATGAAATAGACTACTGGTTTCAATGGTATATAGAAGTCTTTCTAAAACAATAGACTACTGGTTTCAATGGTATATAGACGTCTTTATGAAATAGACTACTGGTTTCAATGGTATATAGAAGTCTTTATTAACTAGACTACTGGTTTCAATGGTATATAGAAGTCTTTATGAAATAGACTACTGGTTTCAATGGTATATAGAAGTCTTTATTAAATAGACTACTGGTTTCAATGGTATATAGACGCCTTTATAAAACAATAGACTACTGGTTTCAATGGTATATAGAAGTCTTTATGAAATAGACTACTGGTTTCAATGGTATATAGAAGTTTTTATGAAATAGACTACTGGTTTCAATGATATATAGAAGTCTTTGAAATATACTACTGGTTTCAATGGTATATTGAAGTCTTTATAAAACAATAGACTACTGGTTTCAATGGTATATAGAAGTCTTTATTAACTAGACTACTGGTTTCAATGGTATATAGACGTCTTTATAAAACAATAGACTACTGGTTTCAATGGTATATAGACGTCTTTATGAAATAGACTACTGGTTTCAATTGTATATAGAAGTCTTTATTAACTAGACTACTGGTTTCAATGGTATATAGAAGTCTTTATGAAATAGACTACTGGTTTCAATGGTATATAGACGTCTTTATTAAATAGACTACTGGTTTCAATGGTATATAGACGCCTTTATAAAACAATAGACTACTGGTTTCAATGGTATATAGAAGTCTTTATGAAATAGACTACTGGTTTCAATGGTATATAGAAGTTTTTATGAAATAGACTACTGGTTTCAATGATATATAGAAGTCTTTGAAATATACTACTGGTTTCAATGGTATATAGAAGTCTTTATAAAACAATAGACTATTGGTTTCAATGGTATATAGAAGTCTTTATGAAATATACTACTGGTTTCAATGGTATATAGAAGTCTTTATAAAACAATAGACTACTGGTTTCAATGGTATATAGAAGTCTTTATGAAATAGACTACTGGTTTCAATGGTATATAGAAGTCTTTATAAAACAATAGACTACTGGTTTCAATGGTATATAGACGTCTTTGTATTCATCTGCTTTTCTATCTTTTAACGGCCAAAAGCGAATGCAATTGAACTTATTTTATCAAATTGCTTGGTGTTCCAAGGCAAATATTGTTGCATACAAAAACAATCTCTGTCGACCAACAGCCTAGCGACCAGACGATCTCTGTCGACCAACAGCCTAGCGACCAGACGATCTCTGTCGACCAACAGCCTAGCGACCAGACGATCTCTGTCGACCAACAGCCTAGCGACCAGACGATCTCTGTCGACCAACAGCCTAGCGACCAGACGATCTCTGTCGACCAACAGCCTAGCGACCAGACGATCTCTGTCGACCAACAGCCTAGCGACCAGACGATCTCTGTCGACCAACAGCCTAGCGACCAGACGATCTCTGTCGACCAACAGCCTAGCGACCAGACGATCTCTGTCGACCAACAGCCTAGCGACCAGACGATCTCTGTCGACCAACAGCCTAGCGACCAGACGATCTCTGTCGACCAACAGCCTAGCGACCAGACGATCTCTGTCGACCAACAGCCTAGCGACCAGACGATCTCTGTCGACCAACAGCCTAGCGACCAGACGATCTCTGTCGACCAACAGCCTAGCGACCAGACGATCTCTGTCGACCAACAGCCTAGCGACCAGACGATCTCTGTCGACCAACAGCCTAGCGACCAGACGATCTCTGTCGACCAACAGCCTAGCGACCAGACGATCTCTGTCGACCAACAGCCTAGCGACCAGACGATCTCTGTCGACCAACAGCCTAGCGACCAGACGATCTCTGTCGACCAACAGCCTAGCGACCAGACGATCTCTGTCGACCAACAGCCTAGCGACCAGACGATCTCTGTCGACCAACAGCCTAGCGACCAGACGATCTCTGTCGACCAACAGCCTAGCGACCAGACGATCTCTGTCGACCAACAGCCTAGCGACCAGACGATCTCTGTCGACCAACAGCCTAGCGACCAGACGATCTCAGTCGACCAACAGCCTAGCGACCAGACAATCGATCAGTCGACTAAATGGGGTCAGCCCTGACACAAACAAACAGGCGGCATCGCCGTGGTCGCTGGTCTGTTTCTGTCTAGACGGGTTTTGCGCTGGTTTACTGATTGGGAACACTCCTGACTTTAGGCCCACTGTAAAGAGCACATACAGTCAGACCTAGATCTACAAAATGTCTTCATGCATGTTTGTGAAAACAACACTGAGTGTGAACCGCTCTCATATGAAGCACTGTAATAGACTGCTTTCCTCCTGCAGTCAGTCTGACATGGGGAGTATCTTTTCCCTGGGTGTTTTCCTCCTGCAGTCTGACATGG
>NC_068428.1:49222836-49250336 GCF_023373465.1 Oncorhynchus keta
TCAGTCTGACATGGGGAGTATCTTTTCCCTGGGTGTTTTCCTCCTGCAGTCTGACATGGAGAGTCTCTTTTCCCTGGGTGTTTTCCTCCTGCAGTCAGTCTGACATGGGGGGTCTCTTTTCCCTGGGTGTTTTCCTCCTGCAGTCTGACATGGGGAGTCTCTTTTCCCTGGGTGTTTTCCTCCTGCAGTCTGACTGACATGGGGAGTCTCTTTTCCCTGGGTGTTTTCCTCCTGCAGTCAGTCTGACATGGGGGGTCTCTTTTCCCTGGGTGTTCTCCTCCTGCAGTCTGACTGACATGGGGAGTCTCTTTTCCCTGGGTGTTTTCCTCCTGCAGTCTGACTGACATGGGGAGTCTCTTTTCCCTGGGTGTTTTCCTCCTGCAGTCTGACATGGAGAGTCTCTTTTCCCCTGGGTGTTTTCCTCCTGCAGTCTGACTGACATGGAGTCTCTCTTTCCCCTGGGTGTTTTCCTCCTGCAGTCTGACTGACATGGAGAGTCTCTTTTCCCCTGGGTGTTTTCCTCCTGCAGTCTGACATGGGGAGTCTCTTTCCCCTGGGTGTTTTCCTCCTGCAGTCTGACATGGAGAGTCTCTTTTCCCCTGGGTGTTTTCCTCCTGCAGTCTGACATGGAGAGTCTCTTTTCCCCTGGGTGTTTTCCTCCTGCAGTCTGACATGGAGAGTCTCTTTTCCCTGGGTGTTTTCCTCCTGCAGTCTGACATGGAGAGTCTCTTTCCCCTGGGTGTTTTCCTCCTGCAGTCTGACATGGGGAGTCTCTTTTCCCTGGGTGTTTTCCTCCTGCAGTCAGTCTGACATGGGGAGTCTCTTTTCCCTGGGTGTTTTCCTCCTGCAGTCTGTCTGACTGGGGAGTCTCTTTCCCCTGGGTGTTTTCCTCCTGCAGTCTGACATGGGGAGTCTCTTTCCCCTGGGTGTTTTCCTCCTGCAGTCTGACATGGAGAGTCTCTTTTCCCTGGGTGTTTTCCTCCTGCAGTCTGTCTGACTGGGGAGTCTCTTTCCCCTGGGTGTTTTCCTCCTGCAGTCTGACATGGGGAGTCTCTTTTCCCTGGGTGTTTTCCTCCTGCAGTCTGACATGGGGAGTCTCTTTCCCCTGGGTGTTTTCCTCCTGCAGTCTGACATGGAGAGTCTCTTTTCCCTGGGTGTTTTCCTCCTGCAGTCTGACATGGGGAGTCTCTTTTCCCTGGGTGTTTTCCTCCTGCAGTCTGACATGGGGAGTCTCTTTTCCCCTGGGTGTTTTCCTCCTGCAGTCTGACATGGGGTGTCTCTTTCCCTGGGTGTTTTCCTCCTGCAGTCTGACATGGGGAGTCTCTTTTCCCCTGGGTGTTTTCCTCCTGCAGTCTGACATGGGGAGTCTCTTTTCCCCTGGGTGTTTTCCTCCTGCAGTCAGTCTGACATGGGGAGTCTCTTTTCCCTGGGTGTTTTCCTCCTGCAGTCTGACATGGGGAGTCTCTTTTCCCTGGGTGTTTTCCTCCTGCAGTCTGACATGAGGAGTCTCTTTTCCCTGGGTGTTTTCCTCCTGCAGTCTGACATGGGGGGTCTCTTTCCCCTGGGTGTTTTCCTCCTGCAGTCTGACATGGGGGGTCTCTTTTCCCCTGGGTGTTTTCCTCCTGCAGTCTGACATGGGAGTCTCTTTTCCCTGGGTGTTTGTTTCATCTTCCTACAGAAATGTAGAGCGTTGTCCCATTCCCTTATGAGCTTCCTGTTGTAATTATTGCCGGGGAGGCAGGAGCATGGGGACAGGGCTGGGGGAGTGGGGGAGTTGAGAGGCAGTGAGAGAAAGGCATCCTTCTGATGCTCCTCTTCTTGGGTGGGTGGGGGGTGAGCGGGAAATGGGGATGGTTATAGGGAGAGACAGATGACGAGGGAGGGAGAGGAAAGACGAGTTTTGGAGTTTTCCCCCTCTGCCCCCCAGTCCCCGAACTAATCAGTACAGCTCTGTCATTGTCGCTCCGGGGGAGTGGGCATGCTACACGCACACACACACACACACACACACACACTAAAATACCATAGACCACACACACACACACACACACTAAAATAGCATAAAGCAAGCGCACACACACACACACACACACACACACACACACAAAAATAGCATAAAGCAAGCGCACACACACACACACACACACACTAAGATACCATAAACCACACACACACACACACACACTAAAAATACCATAAACCACACACACACACACACTAAAATACCATAAACCACACACACACACACACACACTAAAATACCATAAACCACACACACACACACACTAAAATACCATAAACCACACACACACACACACACACACACACACACACACACACACACACACACACACACACACACTAAAATACCATAAACCACGCGCACACACACATACTAGAATACCATAAACCACACACACACACTAAAATACCATAAACCACACACACACACTAAAATACCATAAACTACACACACAAACACACACTAAAATACCAAAAACCACACACCAAAAAAATCTAAAACCACACACAAACACAAGGAAGCACGCATGTATAAACGCACCACACAACCCTCCCGCACACACACACTAAACACACCACAGACACACAGACACACACACACACACACAAAGACACACACACAGACACAGACAGACACACACACACACAACACACACAAAGACACACACACAGACACAGACAGACACACACACACACACACAGACACACACACAAACACACACACACACACACACACAGACACACACACACACACACACACACACACACACACACACACTAAAATACCATAGACCACACACACACACACACACACTAAAATAATAAAGCAAGCGCACAAACACCACACACACACACACTAAAATAGCATAAACCGCACACACACACACACAAAAAGATACCATAAACCACACACACACACACACTAAAATACCATAAACCACACACACACACACACTAAAATACCATAAACCACACACACACACACACACACTAAAATACCATAAACCACACACACACACACACACACACACTAAAATACCATAAACCACACACACACACACACACACACACACACACACAACCACACACACACACACACACTAAAATACCATAAACCACGCGCACACACACATACTAGAATACCATAAACCACACACACACACTAAAATACCATAAACCACACACACACACTAAAATACCATAAACCACACACACACACTAAAATACCATAAACCACACACACAAACACAAGGAAGCACGCATGTATAAACGCACACACAACCCTCCCGCACACACACACACAAAGACACACACACAGACACAGACAGACACACACACACACACACAAAGACACACACACAGACACAGACAGACACACACACACACACACACACACAAAGACACACACACAGACACAGACAGACACACACACACACACACACACACACACACACACACACACACACACACACACACACACACACACACACACACACACACACACACAGACACAGACACAGACACAGACACAGACACACACACACACACACACACACACAGACCCCAGATGTTGAGTATTAATGAGTCCAATTCAAATCTTGACATTCGGCAGTGAGGGAGGGACTGGGAGATTTTGTGACTTCATTGAGGATGATCAGTCATAAACAGAGGGGAAATTAAATGTCTGTCCTCATCTCTCAGGGTCCTGTCTGTCTGAGGGAGAGGAGAGTCTGTCCTCATCTCTCAGGGTCCTGTCTGTCTGAGGGAAGGAGAGTCTGTCCTCATCTCTCAGGGTCCTGTCTGTCTGAGGGAGAGTCTGTCCTCATCTCTCTCAGGGTCCTGTCTGTCTGAGGGAGAGGAGAGTCTGTCCTCATCTCTCAGGGTCCTGTCTGTCTGAGGGAGAGTCTGTCCTCATCTATCAGGGTCCTGTCTGTCTGAGGGAGAGTCTGTCCTCATCTATCAGGGTCCTGTCTGTCTGAGGGAGAGGAGAGTCTGTCCTCATCTAGGGTCCTGTCTGTCTGAGGGTCCTCATCTATCTGTCTGAGGGAGAGTCTGTCCTCATCTATCAGGGTCCTGTCTGTCTGAGGGAGAGTCTGTCCTCATCTATCAGGGTCCTGTCTGTCTGAGGGAGAGGAGAGTCTGTCCTCATCTCTCAGGGTCCTGTCTGTCTGAGGGAGACAGAGTCTGTCCTCATCTCTCTCAGGGTCCTGTCTGTCTGAGGGAGAGGAGAGTCTGTCCTCATCTCTCAGGGTCCTGTCTGTCTGAGGGAGAGGAGAGTCTGTCCTCATCTCTCTCAGGGTCCTGTCTGTCTGAGGGAGAGTCTGTCCTCATCTCTCTCAGGGTCCTGTCTGTCTGAGGGAGAGTCTGTCCTCATCTCTCTCAGGGTCCTGTCATCATAGATGGTATTAGTGATGCTGTTTCACTGTATCAGACCATCATAGATGGTATTAATGATGCTGTTTCACTGTTAAACCATCACAGATGGTATTAGTGAGGCTGTTTCACTGTTAAACCATCATAGATGGTATTAGTGATGCTGTTTCACTGTTAAACCATCACAGATGGTATTAGTGATGCTGTTTCACTGTTAAACCATCATAGATGGTATTAGTGATGCTGTTTCACTGTTAAACCATCATAGATGGTATTAGTGATGCTGTTTCACTGTTAAACCATCATAGAGGGTATTAGTGATGCTGTTTCACTGTTAAACCATCATAGATGGTATTAGTGATGCTGTTTCACTGTATCAGACCATCATAGATGGTATTAGTGATGCTGTTTCACTGTATCAGACCATCATAGATGGTATTAGTGATGCTGTTTCACTGTATCAGACCATCATAGATGGTATTAGTGATGCTGTTTCACTGTTAAACCATCATAGATGGTATTAGTGATGCTGTTTCACTGTTAAACCATCATAGATGGTATTAGTGATGCTGTTTCACTGTTAAACCATCATAGATGGTATTAGTGATGCTGTTTCACTGTTAAACCATCATAGATGGTATTAGTGATGCTGTTTCACTGTTAAACCATCATAGATGGTATTAGTGATGCTGTTTCACTGTATCAGACCATCATAGATGGTATTAGTGATGCTGTTTCACTGTATCAGACCATCATAGATGGTATTAGTGATGCTGTTTCACTGTATCAGACCATCATAGATGGTATTAGTGATGCTGTTTCACTGTTAAACCATCATAGATGGTATTAGTGATGCTGTTTCACTGTTAAACCATCATAGATGGTATTAGTGATGCTGTTTCACTGTTAAACCATCATAGATGGTATTAGTGATGCTGTTTCACTGTTAAACCATCATAGATGGTATTAGTGATGCTGTTTCACTGTTAAACCATCATAGATGGTATTAGTGATGCTGTTTCACTGTTAAACCATCATAGATGGTATTAGTGATGCTGTTTCACTGTTAAACCATCATAGATGGTATTAGTGATGCTGTTTCACTGTATCAGACCATCATAGATGGTATTAGTGATGCTGTTTCACTGTTAAACCATCATAGATGGTATTAGTGATGCTGTTTCACTGTTAAACCATCATAGATGGTATTAGTGATGCTGTTTCACTGTTAAACCATCATAGATGGTATTAGTGATGCTGTTTCACTGTTAAACCATCATAGATGGTATTAGTGATGCTGTTTCACTGTTAAACCATCATAGATGGTATTAGTGATGCTGTTTCACTGTTAAACCATCATAGATGGTATTAGTGATGCTGTTTCACTGTTAAACCATCATAGATGGTATTAGTGATGCTGTTTCACTGTTAAACCATCATAGATGGTATTAGTGATGCTGTTTCACTGTTAAACCATCATAGATGGTATTAGTGATGCTGTTTCACTGTTAAACCATCATAGATGGTATTAGTGATGCTGTTTCACTGTTAAACCATCATAGATGGTATTAGTGATGCTGTTTCACTGTTAAACCATCATAGATGGTATTAGTGATGCTGTTTCACTGTTAAACCATCATAGATGGTATTAGTGATGCTGTTTCACTGTTAAACCATCATAGATGGTATTAGTGATGCTGTTTCACTGTTAAACCATCATAGATGGTATTAGTGATGCTGTTTCACTGTTAAACCATCATAGATGGTATTAGTGATGCTGTTTCACTGTTAAACCATCATAGATGGTATTAGTGATGCTGTTTCACTGTTAAACCATCATAGATGGTATTAGTGATGCTGTTTCACTGTTAAACCATCATAGATGGTATTAGTGATGCTGTTTCACTGTTAAACCATCATAGATGGTATTAGTGATGCTGTTTCACTGTTAAACCATCATAGATGGTATTAGTGATGCTGTTTCACTGTTAAACCATCATAGATGGTATTAGTGATGCTGTTTCACTGTTAAACCATCATAGATGGTATTAGTGATGCTGTTTCACTGTTAAACCATCATAGATGGTATTAGTGATGCTGTTTCACTGTTAAACCATCATAGATGGTATTAGTGATGCTGTTTCACTGTTAAACCATCATAGATGGTATTAGTGATGCTGTTTCACTGTTAAACCATCATAGATGGTATTAGTGATGCTGTTTCACTGTTAAACCATCATAGATGGTATTAGTGATGCTGTTTCACTGTTAAACCATCATAGATGGTATTAGTGATGCTGTTTCACTGTTAAACCATCATAGATGGTATTAGTGATGCTGTTTCACTGTTAAACCATCATAGATGGTATTAGTGATGCTGTTTCACTGTTAAACCATCATAGATGGTATTAGTGATGCTGTTTCACTGTATCAGACCATCATAGATGGTATTAGTGATGCTGTTTCACTGTATCAGACCATCATAGATGGTATTAGTGATGCTGTTTCACTGTTAAACCATCATAGATGGTATTAGTGATGCTGTTTCACTGTTAAACCATCATAGATGGTATTAGTGATGCTGTTTCACTGTTAAACCATCATAGATGGTATTAGTGATGCTGTTTCACTGTTAAACCATCATAGATGGTATTAGTGATGCTGTTTCACTGTTAAACCATCATAGATGGTATTAGTGATGCTGTTTCACTGTTAAACCATCATAGATGGTCAGTGATGCTGTTTCAAACAGACCATCATAGATGGTATTAGTGATGCTGTTTCACTGTATCAGACCATCATAGATGGTATTAGTATGAAAACATCATAGATGGTATTAGTGATGCTGTTTCACTGTTAAACTGCTAGATGGTATTAGTGATGTTGTTTCGTTTGTTAAACCATCATAGATGGTATTAGGATGCTGTGACTGTTAAACCATCATAGATGGTATTAGAATGCTGTTTCACTGTTAAACCATCATAGATGGTAGTGATGCGCTTCTGAAAGTCAAGATGGTATTAGTGAGCTGTTTCTCTCATTAAACCATCTGGGTAAGTGATGCTGCCTGTTAGCTTGGGTATTAGTGATGCTGTTTCACTGTATCAGAACGCATCATAGATGGGGCTAAGTGATGCTGTGGGAACGATGCTGAATGGGTGGGGCTAAAGCTTCAGGGGTGGGAAGTGATGCTGAATGGGTGGGGCTAACCATCATAGATGGTATTAGTGATGCTGAACGATGACTAAAGCTAGATGGGTGGGATGCTGTTTCAAAGCCATCATAGATGGTGTGAGTGATGCTGAATGGGTGGGGCTAAAGCTATCAGAGATGTGTGAAACCATCATAGATGAATTAGTGAGGGCACTGTTAAACCATCATAGATGGTATTAGTGAACTGTTTCACTGTTGAACCATCATAGATGGTATTAATGCTGTTTCACTGTTAAACCATCATAGATGGTAATGGGTTTCACTAAAACCATCATAGATGGTATTAGTGATGCTGTTGAATGGGTTAAAGCATCATAGATGGTATGAACAATGCTGAATGGGTGGGGCTAAACCATCATAGATGGTAAGTGATGCTGTTTCACTGTTAAACCATCATAGATGGTATTAGTGATGCTGTTTCACTGTTAAACCATCATAGATGGTATTAGTGATGCTGTTTCACTGTTAAACCATCATAGATGGTATTAGTGATGCTGTTTCAATGGGTAAACCATCATAGATGGTATTACAATGCTGAATGGGTGTTAAAGCATCATAGAGGGTGGGAACACTGTTGAATGATGGTGGGCTGTTTCTAAAGCATCATAGATGGTGTTAACAATGCTGAATGGGTGTTAAACCATCATAGATGGTATTAGTGATGCTGTTTCACTGTTAAACCATCATAGAGGGTAAAGCTGTTTCAGGGTGGGAACCATCTGATGGGTGGGATGCTGTTTCACTGGTGTGAACCATGCTAGATGGGTGTGGGCTAAAGCATCATAGATGGTGTTAACGTGATGGGTGTTTCTAAAGCATCATAGATGGTATGAGTGATGCTGTTTGGGTGTTAAACCATCATAGATGGTATTAGTGATGCTGTTTCACTGTTAAACCATCATAGATGGTATTAGTGATGCTGTTTCACTGTTAAACCATCATAGATGGTATTAGTGATGCTGAATTCACTGGGGCTAAAGCATCATAGATGGTATTAGTGATGCTGTTTCACTGTTAAACCATCATAGATGGTATGAGTGATGCTGAATCACTGGGGCTAAACCATCATAGATGGTATTAGTGATGCTGAATGGGTCAGGGCAATAGATGGTATTAGGGATGTGACTGTATCAGCTCATAGATGGTATTAGTGATGCTGCTTCACTGTTAAACCATCATAGATGGTGTTTCACTGGGCTAGTGATGCTGAGGGTGTGTTAAACCATCTAGATGGGGTGGGCTATTAGTGATGCTTTTCACTGTTAAACCATCATAGATGGTATTAGTGATGCTGTTTCACAAACCATCATAGATGCATTAGTGATGAGATGAAATCATCATAGATGGTATTAGTGATGCTGTTTCACTGTTAAACCATCATAGATGGTATTAGTGATGCTGTTTCACTGTTAAACCATCACAGATGGTATCCCTGATGCTGTTTCACTGTTAAACCATCATAGATGGTATTAGTGATGCTGTTTCATCTGTTAAACCATCATAGATGGTATTAGTGATGATTTAAACATCATAGATGGTATTAGTGATGCTGTTTCAAAACCATCACAGATGAAATAAATATGGGTGTCAGTAAAAACAAAAGCTTTAAATTGTTGCCAGCAGCACAGTTCGTCACCAACGCCCTGGACAACATGAAAACACCCTAACCAGCTCTGCTAGGGAGAGTGAGGTGTTGTCTCGTTTGTGTCTGGAAGCAGCTTGGGTGCTTGACTGTCGTCGTGAGGTCAGAACGCTCGGATCAACTCCTCGTCCAGTGTGCGCTCTGAAAGTAATGTTCAGTGAGCTGTTCTCTCATTACGTCTGGAAGTAGCTAGCCTGTTAGCTTGGGTGCTTGACAGCTGTTGTTAGTACAGAACGCTCGGTGGGGCTGGAAGCTTCAGGGGGTGGGAACGATTCTGAATGGGTGGGGCTAAAGCTATAGAGGGTGGGAACGATTCTGAATGGGTGGGGCTAAAGCTTCAGAGGGTGGGAACGATGCTGAATGGGTGGGGCTAAAGCTTCAGAGGGTGGGAACGATGCTGAATGGGTGGGGCTAAAGCTATAGAGGGTGTGAATGATGCTGAATGGGTGGGGCTAAAGCTATAGAGGGTGTGAACGATGCTGAATGGGTGGGGCTAAAGCTTCAGAGGGTTGAACGATGCTGAATTTTGGGGCTAAAGCTTCAGAGGGTGTGAACTGGGAATGGGTGGGGCTAAAGCTATAGAGGGTGTGAACGATTCTGAATGGGTGGGGCTAAAGCTATAGAGGGTGTGAACGATTCTGAATGGGTGGGGCTAAAGCTATAGAGGGTGTGAACAATGCTGAATGGGTGGGGCTAAAGCTTTAGAGGGTGGGAACAATGCTGAATGGGTGGGGCTAAAGCTATAGAGGGTGTGAACAATGCTGAATGGGTGGGGCTAAAGCTTTAGAGGGTGGGAACAATGCTGAATGGGTGGGGCTAAAGCTTTAGAGGGTGGGAACGATGCTGAATGGGTGGGGCTAAAGCTTCAGGGGGTGTGAACGATGCTGAAGGGGTGGGGCTAAAGCTATAGAGGGTGTGAACGGTGCTGAATGGGTGGGGCTAAAGCTTAAGAGGGTGTGAACGATGCTGAATGGGTGGGGCTAAAGCTTCCAGAGGGTGTGAACGATGCTGAATGGGTTCTAAAGCTTAAGAGGGTGTGAACGATGCTGAATGGGTGGGGCTAAAGCTGAGGGTGTGAATTGCTGAATGGGTGGGGCTAAAGCTTTAGAGGGTGTGAACGATGCTGAATGGGTGGGGCTAAGGCTTAAGAGGGTGTGAACGATGCTGAATGGGTGGGGCTAAAGCTTAAGAGGGTGTGAACGATGCTGAAGGGGTGGGGCTAAAGCTTCAGAGGGTGTGAACAATGCTGAATGGGTGGGGCTAAGGCTTAAGAGGGTGTGAACGATGCTGAAGGGGTGGGGCTAAAGCTTCAGAGGGTGTGAACAATGCTGAGATGACATCACATGTTGATCTCCACCATCTGGAGATGACATCACATGTTGATCTCCACCAATCTCTATGCACCCTGGAGATGACATCACATGTTGATCTCCACCAATCTCTATGCACCCTGGAGAAAACCACGAGTTGTAATTATTGATGCTAAAGACAAATAGACAAAGGTCATCCCTGTCTGGTTCCTTCTTGATAACGTAAATAATTCAGAGATCTGTCCAGTTGTTCATTTAGCTGCTTTAGGGGATTTATACAATAGCTCAATCCAGGAAATAAATACTGGACCAAAACTAAACTTTAATAATAATAATAATAATTAATTTAAACAGCCACCAATGGAACGCTTCTATTGATACGGTCCCTTCTGGAATGTTCCATTCCCTGGTATGATGATCAATGGAGGTGGCCTGAAGACACACTATTCCATATGAAGACCTGTAGGCTCTGATTGAATCAACGTCTGGATTACGCATTTAAATCCGCATGACGTTGAATCCCTTATGTTTTAAGTAGGGTGAGATTGTAGTCAAACTCATTTGGGATGGAAGTGTGTAGAAGAGTCCTCTGGGAATCGATCGTTACCAGTAGATTTCACATTTTGTAGATCACCAGCTCACCTCACTTCTAATTGGCCTTATTAAGGAAATTGTCTATCTTTCTTTGAACTTTTGTTTTCAGGTTTGATACAGTTTGGGATAACAATGTTGTATAAAGACTTGAGTTAATTTCAGAAGAATCCATTGTTATTCTACCATCTGGGGTCCATTGTTAAGCCCCCATCTGGGGGTCCATTGTTATTCTACCATCTGGGATCCATTGTTAAGCCCCCATCTGGGGTCCATTGTTATTCTACCATCTGGGGTCCATTGTTATTCTACCATCTGGGATCCATTGTTAAGCCCCCATCTGGGGTCCATTGTTATTCTACCATCTGGGGTCCATTGTTATTCTACCATCTGGGGTCCATTGTTATTCTCCCATCTGGGGTCCATTGTTATTCTACCATCTGGGGTCCATTGTTATTCTACCATCTGGGGTCCATTGTTATTCTACCATCTGGGGTCCATTGTTATTCTACCATCTGGGGTCCATTGTTATTCTACCATCTGGGGTCCATTGTTATTCTACCATCTGGGGTCCATTGTTATTCTACCATCTGGGGTCCATTGTTATTCTACCATCTGGGATCCATTGTTATTCTACCATCTGGGGTCCATTATTATTCTACCATCTGGGGTCCATTGTTATTCTACCATCTGGGGTCCATTGTTATTCTACCATCTGGGGTCCATTGTTATTCTACCATCTGGGGTCCATTGTTATTCTACCATCTGGGATCCATTGTTATTCTACCATCTGGGGTCCATTGTTATTCTACCATCTGGGGTCCATTGTTATTCTACCATCTGGGGTCCATTGTTATTCTACCATCTGGGGTCCATTGTTATTCTACCATCTGGGGTCCATTGTTATTCTACCATCTGGGGTCCATTGTTATTCTACCATCTGGGGTCCATTGTTATTCTACCATCTGGGGTCCATTGTTATTCTACCATCTGGGGTCCATTGTTATTCTACCATCTGGGGTCCATTGTTATTCTACCATCTGGGATCCATTGTTATTCTGCCATCTGGGGTCCATTGTTATTCTACCATCTGGGGTCCATTGTTATTCTACCATCTGGGATCCATTGTTATTCTACCATCTGGGGTCCATTATTATTCTACCATCTGGGGTCCATTGTTATTCTACCATCTGGGGTCCATTGTTATTCTACCATCTGGGATCCATTGTTATTCTGCCATCTGGGGTCCATTGTTATTCTACCATCTGGGGTCCATTGTTATTCTGCCATCTGGGGTCCATTGTTATTCTACCATCTGGGGTCCATTGTTATTCTACCATCTGGGGTCCATTGTTATTCTACCATCTGGGGTCCATTGTTATTCTACCATCTGGGGTCCATTGTTATTCTGCCATCTGGGGTCCATTGTTATTCCACCATCTGGGGTCACTATTGTTATTCTACCATCTTTGGTCGTATCAGCGCCCATTCTGCTATGAATCTGGGGTTCTCATTGTTATTCTACCATCTGGGGTTTTATATTTAATGGATTGTTATTTTAATCATCTGAGGGCTCCCCCTTCAAATCAATGTGATGCACTGCTACCGAGCGGGAGAGAGACTGGGGTCCATTGTTATTCTACCATCTGGGGTCCATTGTTATTCTACCATCTGGGGTCCATTGTTATTCTGACCATCTGGAGAGGAGGAGGAGGAGGATTGTTATTCTACCATCTGGGGTCCAGGAGGAGGAGGAGGGAGAGCATCTGGGGTCCATTGTTAGGAGGAGGGGACCATCTGGGGTCCATTGTTAGGGAGAGCTACCATCTGGGGGAGGATTGTTATTCTACCATCTGGGGTCCATTGTTATTCTACCATCTGGGTCCATTGTTATTCTACCATCTGGGGTCCATTGTTAGAGCTACCAGGGGTCTGGAGGAGGGAGAGCCATTGTGATTCTACCAGGGAGAGCCATGTGTTAGAGGAGGATCTGGGAGGAGGAGGGAGAGGAGGATTCTAGCATCTGGGGTCCATTGGATTCTACCATCTGGGGTCCATTGTTATTCTTCTGGGTGAGAGGGGTCCAGGACGGAGAGCTACGGGGTGCTGGAGGAGGAGGAGGGATTCTGCCATCTGGGAGAGGATTGTTAGAGCCATCTGGGGTGATTCTAGGAGGAGGAGGGAGAGCGACGGGGTGAGAGGGAGGAGGGAGAGCGTGTGGTGAGAGGAGGAGGGAGAGCTACCACTGGGTGATTGAGGAGGAGGGAGAGCGACGTGGGAGAGGAGGAGGGAGAGCGACGGGGTGAGAGGAGGAGGGAGAGCGTGTGGTGAGAGGAGGAGGGAGAGCGACGGGGTGAGAGGAGGAGGGAGAGCGATGGGTGAGAGGAGGAGGGAGAGCGGTGGGGTGAGAGGAGGAGGAGAGCCTGGGTGAGGTTCTCAGGAGGAGGAGGAGGGATATTTAATGGATTGGGTGAGAGGAGGAGGAGGAGGGAGCCCTTCAAATCAATGTGAGGAGCTAGAGGAGGGAGAGCGACGGGGTGAGAGGAGGAGGAGGGAGAGCGACGGGGTGAGAGGAGGAGGAGGAGGGAGAGCGACGGGGTGAGAGGAGGAGGAGGAGGGGGGAGAGCGACGGGGTGAGAGGAGGAGGGAGAGGAGGAGGAGGGGGGAGAGGAGGAGGGAGAGCGACGGGGTGAGAGGAGGAGGGAGAGCGATGTGGTGAGAGGAGGAGGGAGAGCGACGGGGTGAGAGGAGGAGGGAGAGCGACGGGGTGAGAGGAGGAGGGAGAGCGACGTGGTGAGAGGAGGAGGGAGAGCGACGTGGTGAGAGGAGGAGGGAGAGCGACGTGGGGAGAGGAGGAGGGAGAGCGACGTGGGGAGAGGAGGAGGGAGAGCGACGTGGTGAGAGGAGGAGGGAGAGCGACGTGGTGAGAGGAGGAGGGAGAGCGACGTGGTGAGAGGAGGAGGGAGAGCGACGTGGGGAGAGGAGGAGGGAGAGCGACGTGGTGAGAGGAGGAGGGAGAGCTACCCATTCTCTCCTTTTCTCACCCCCTTATTGTCTTTCCATGTCCCTTTGACAATTATCTCTCCAAATTCTCCTCTCAAATCAAATCAAAATCAAATCAAATGTATTTATATAGCCCTTCGTACATCAGCTGATATCTCAAAGTGCTGTACAGAAACCCAGCCTAAAACCCCAAACAGCAAGCAATGCAGGTGTAGAAGCACGGTGGCTAGGAAAAACTCCCTAGAAAGGCCAAAACCTAGGAAGAAACCTAGAGAGGAACCAGGCTATGAGGGGTGGCCAGTCCTCTTCTGGCTGTGCCGGGTGGAGATTATAACAGAACATGGCCAAGATGTTCAAATGTTCATAAATGACCAGCATGGTCGAATAATAATAAGGCAGAACAGTTGAAACTGGAGCAGCAGCACGGCCAGGTGGACTGGGGACAGCAAGGAGTCATCATGTCAGGTAGTCCTGGGGCATGGTCCTAGGGCTCAGGTCCTCCGAGAGAGAGAAAGAAAGAAAGAGAGAAGGAGAGAATTAGCGAAAGCACACTTAGATTCACACAGGACACCGAATAGGACAGGAGAAGTACTCCAGATATAACAAACTGACCCTAGCCCCCCGACACATAAACTACTGCAGCATAAATACTGGAGGCTGAGACAGGAGGGGTCAGGAGACACTGTGGCCCCATCCGAGGACAGGGCCAAACAGGAAGGATATAACCCCACCCACTTTGCCAAAGCACAGCCCACACCACTAGAGGGATATCTTCAACCACCAACTTACCATCCTGAGACAAGGCTGATTATAACCCACAAAAGATCTCCGCCACGGCACAACCCAATGGGGGGCGCCAACCCAGACATAATGACCACATCAGTGAATCAACCCACTCAGGTGACGCACCCCTTCCAGGGACGGCATGAGAGAGCCCCAGGAAGCCAGTGACTCAGCCCCTGTAATAGGGTTAGAGGCAGAGAATCCTCTCACCTCCCTCCCTCCCTCCTCTCCTTCCTCCTCCCTTTCCTCTCCTTCTCCTCCATTTCGCCACACTCTCTCCTCTCTCCTCCTCCCTCTCTCCTCACCTCTCCTCCTCCCCTCTTCCTCTCCTCCTCCCACCTCTCCTCTCTCCGTCTCTCCTCCTCCCCTCTTCCTCTCCTCCTTCCTCCCCCCTCTCCACCTCCCACCTCTCCTCTCTCCTCCTCCCCCCTCTCCTCTCTCCTCTCCTCTCTCCTCACCTCTCCTCCTCCCCTCTTCCTCTCCTCCTTCCTCCCTCCTCTCCTCCTCTCACCTCTCCTCGCTCCTCCTCCCACCTCTCCTCTCTCCCTCTCTCTTCACCTCTCCTCCTCCCCTCTTCCTTCCCTCCTCTCCTCCAGTGAAGACCTGATGTCTCATACTGCTAGGCTCTGCCCATCCTAAATTAAAGCTGATTGGCCACGTCACTGCAGTGACCCCTGACCTGTTGCATGACAGATTAGCTGTTTTAAATGTTTGCCAGTCTCTCTGTCTCTGCAGGCCTCTGCATTATTCAATACCTGTGAGAGGAGATCACTCTCTCTTTCTACCTCTCCATTCCTCTTCCTCCCATTCCACTATCTAGGTCTCCTTCACCTGTCTCTCTCTCTCTGTTCCTCTCTCTATGTCTCTCTCTCTCTCTCCATCTCTCTCTTTCTACCTCTCCATTCCTCTTCCTCCCATTCCACTATCTAGGTCTCCTTCACCTGTCTCTCTCTCTGTTCCTCTCTCTATGTCTCTCTCTCTCTCTCCATCTCTCTCTTTCTACCTCTCCATTCCTCTTCCTCCCATTCCACTATCTAGGTCTCCTTCACCTGTCTCTCTCTCTCTGTTCCTCTCTCTATGTCTCTCTCTCTCTCTCTCCATCTCTCTCTTTCTACCTCTCCATTCCTCTTCCTCCCATTCCACTATCTAGGTCTCCTTCACCTCTCTCTCTCTCTCTCTGTTCCTCTCTCTATGTCTCTCTCTCTCTCTCCATCTCTCTCTTTCTTTTGCGTGCTCAATCTCTCGCCCTCAATCTCTCTCTCTCTCGCCATCGCTCTCCATCGATCTCTTGACAGTACCAGTCAACAGTTTGGACACATCTACTCATTCCAGGTTTTTTCTTTATTTTGACAATTTTCTACATTGTAGAATAATAGTGAAGTCATCAAAACTATGAAATAACACACATGGAATCATGTAGTAACCAAAAAAGTGTTAAACAAATCTATGGTATTTTCTATTTTCTATATTCTTCAAAGTAAGCACCATTTGCATTCTCTCAACCAGCTTCACCTGCAATGCTATTCCAAGAGTTTTTAAATGAGTTCCCACATATGCTGAGCACTTCTTGGCTTCTTTTCCTTCACTTTTCCGTCCAATTCATCCCAAACCATCTCAATTGGGTTGAGGTCAGGTGATCGTGGAGGCCAGGTCATCTGATGCAGCACTCCATCACTCTCCTTTTTGGTTAAATAGCTCTTACTCAGCCTGGAGGTGTGTTGGGTCATTGTCCTGTTGAAAACAAATGATAGTCCCATTGAGCGCAAACCAGATGGGATGGTGTATCACTGCAGAATCCTGTGGTAACCATGCTGGTTAAGTGTGCCTTGAATTCTAAATAAATCACAGACAATATCACCAGCAAAGCACCATCACACCTCCTCCTCCTCCATGCTTCACGGTGGGAACTACACATGCAGAGATCATCCGTTCACCCACACTGCGTCTCACAAAGACACTGCGGTTGGGACCAAAAATCTAAAATGTCTCATCAGCCCAAAGGACAGATTTCCACCAGTCTATTGTCCATTACTCGTGTTTCTTGGCCCAAGATAGTCTCTTCTTATTGGTGTCCTTTAGTAGTGTTTTCTCTGCAGCAATTCCACCATGACGGCCTGATTCACACTGTCTTCTCTGAACAGTTGATGTTGAGATGTGTCTGTTACTTGAACTCTGTGAAGCTTTTGTTTTGGGCTGCGGTTTCTGAGGCTGGTAACTCTAATGAACGTATCCTCTGCAGCAGAGGTAACAACACAACTGATTGGCTCAAATGCATTTAGAAGGAAAGAAATTCCACAAATGTAAGTTTAACAAGGGACACCTGTTAATTGAAATGCATTCCAGGTGACTACCTCATGAAGCTGGTTGAGAGAATGGGAGTGTTCAAAACTGTCATCAAGGCAAAGGGAGGCTACTTTAAAGTATCTCAAATAGAAAATATATTTTGATTTGTTTAATCATTTTTGTTGGTTACTACATGATTCCATATTGTGTTATTTCATAGTTTTGATGTCTTCACTATTATTCTACAATGTAGAAAATAGTCAAAAATAAAGAGAACCCCTGGAATGAGTAGATGAGTCCTAAAATGTTTGACTGGTAGTGCATATACAGTGAGGATGTAACTGGTTAACCACAGGCACCACACGGTCAAACTGCTACTGATGCTGGATTCATTGTGTAGATGTCTGTGTATTATCCAAACTGATGCTGGGGCTGGATTCATTGTGTAGATGTCTGTGTATTACCCAAACTGATTGATGCTGGGGCTGGATTCATTGTGTAGATGTCTGTGTATTACCCAAACTGATTGATGCTGGGACTGGATTCATTGTGTAGATGTCTGTGTATTACCCAAACTGATGCTGGATTCATTGTGTAGATGTCTGTGTATTACCCTCCATGTTGAGCAGTCAACAGAAACACACTGGCTCAATGCTTACACACCAGGCACTGAGAAACATCATCTCTGTGTGTGTGCCTGATTAAAAGCCATGGTGTGTGTGTGTGTGTGTGTGTGTGTGTGTGTGTGTGTGTGTGTGTGTGTGTGTGTGTGTGTGTGTGTGTGTGTGTGTGTGTGTGTGTGTGTGTGTGTGTGTGTGAAACGAGAGTACTCAGTGTGATGTCATTACATCAATAGCTCTTAATCCAGCCACTCAGCTGGCGCGCTCACACACACTCATACATACACACATTATAAACCTGATAATTCAGCTAGCAAGAACACTAATTTATTTTACTATGGCGAGGGGATGAAGGAAAAATAAGGCAAGAGAGAGAGGGGTTGAGATAGCTGGAGAGAGAGAGAGGGGGGTTGAGATAGTTGGAGAGAGAGAGGGGGGTTGAGATAGTTGGAGAGAGAGAGGGGGGTTGAGATAGTTGGAGAGAGAGAGGGGGGTTGAGATAGTTGGAGAGAGAGGGGGTGGGTGAGATAGTTGGAGTGAGAGAGGGGGTTGAGATAGTTGGAGTGAGAGAGGGGGTTGAGATAGTTGGAGTGAGAGAGGGGGTTGAGATAGTTGGAGTGAGAGAGGGGGTTGAGATAGTTGGAGAGAGAGAGGGGGTTGAGATAGTTGGAGAGAGGGGGGTTGAGATAGTTGGAGAGAGAGAGGGGGTTGAGATAGTTGGAGAGAGAGGTTGAGATAGTTGGAGAGAGGGGGGTTGAGATAGTTGGAGAGAGGGGGGTTGAGATAGTTGAGAGAGAGGGTTGAGAGAGGGGGTTGAGATAGTTGGAGAGAGAGAGGGGGTTGAGATAGTTGGAGAGAGAGAGGGGGGGTAGAGATAGTTGGAGAGAGAGAGGGGGTAGAGATAGTTGGAGAGAGAGGGGGTGAGATAGTTGGAGAGAGGGGTTGAGATAGTTGGAGAGAGAGAGGGGGTAGAGATAGTTGAGAGAGAGAGAGAGAGGGGTAGAGATAGTTGGAGAGAGAGAGGGGTGAGATAGTTGGAGAGAGAGGGGGGTTGAGATAGTTAGAGAGAGAGAGGGGTGGAGATAGTTGGAGAGAGAGGGGGTTGAGATAGTTGGAGAGAGAGGGGGGTTGAGATAGAGAGAGTGATTGAGACAGTTGGAGAGAGAGAGAGGGATTGAGATAGTTGGAGAGAGAGAGAGGGGTTGAGATAGTTGGAGAGGGGTTGAGATAGTTGGAGAGGTTGAGATAGTTGGAGAGGTTGAGATAGTTGGAGAGGTAGAGATAGTTGGAGAGGTAGAGATAGTTGGAGAGGTAGAGATAGTTGGAGAGGTAGAGATAGTTGGAGAGGTAGAGATAGTTGGAGAGGTAGAGATAGTTGGAGAGGTAGAGATAGTTGGAGAGAGAGAGAGAGAGAGAGAGAGAGAGAGATAGTTGGAGAGAGAGAGAGAGAGAGAGAGAGAGGTAGAGATAGTTGGAGAGAGAGAGAGAGAGAGAGAGAGAGAGAGAGAGAGAGAGGAGAGATAGTTGGAGAGAGAGAGAGAGGAGAGAGATAGTTGTAGAGAGATAGAGAGAGGGTAGAGATAGTTGGAGAGAGAGGGGGTTGAGATAGTTGGAGAGAGAGAGAGGGGTTGAGAGAGATAGTTGGAGAGAGAGAGGGGGTGGAGATAGTTGGAGAGAGAGAGGGGTGGAGATAGTTGGAGAGAGAGAGGGGTGGAGATAGTTGGAGAGAGAGAGGGGTGGAGATAGTTGGAGAGAGAGAGGGGTGGAGATAGTTGGAGAGAGAGAGGGGTTGAGATAGTTGGAGAGAGAGAGGGGGTTGAGATAGTTGGAGAGAGAGAGGGGGGTTGAGATAGTTGGAGAGAGAGGGGGGTTGAGATAGTTGGAGAGAGAGAGGGGGGTTGAGATAGTTGGAGAGAGAGAGGGGGTTGAGATAGTTGAAGAGAGGGGGGTTGAGATAGTTGGAGAGAGAGAGAGGGGGTGAGATAGTTGGAGAGAGAGAGGGGTTGAGATAGTTGGAGAGAGAGAGGGGGTTGAGAGAGAGAGAGTGATTGAGATAGTTGGAGAGAGAGAGAGAGGGGTTGAGATAGTTGGAGAGAGAGAGGGGGGTTGAGATAGTTGGAGAGAGAGTGGGGGGTTGAGATAGTGAGAGAGTTGAGAGAGGGGTTGAGATAGTGAGGGGGGGTGAGAGAGAGAGGGGTTGAGATAGTTGGAGAGAGAGAGAGGGGTTGAGATAGTTGAGAGAGAGAGAGAGAGGGGGTAGAGATAGTTGGAGAGAGAGAGAGAGAGGGGTCGAGATAGTTGGAGAGAGAGAGAGAGAGGGAGAGGGTAGAGATAGTTGGAGAGAGAGAGAGGGGGTGGAGATAGTTGGAGAGAGAGGGGGTGGAGATAGTTGGAGAGAGAGAGAGAGAGAGAGGGGGTGGAGATAGTTGGAGAGAGAGAGAGGTGGAGATAGTTGGAGAGAGAGAGAGAGAGAGAGAGAGAGAGAGGTGGAGATAGTTGGAGAGAGAGAGAGAGAGAGAGAGAGAGAGTTGGAGAGATAGTTGGAGAGAGAGAGAGGTAGAGATAGTTGGAGAGAGAGAGAGAGGTAGAGATAGTTGGAGAGAGAGAGAGAGGGGTAGAGATAGTTGGAGAGAGAGAGAGGGGTAGAGATAGTTGGAGAGGAGAGAGAGATAGAGAGGGAGAGAGGGGGTTGAGATAGTTGGAGAGAGAGAGAGAGAGAGGTAGAGATAGTTGGAGAGAGAGAGAGAGGGGTAGAGATAGTTGGAGAGAGAGAGAGAGAGAGAGAGAGGTAGAGATAGTTGGAGAGAGAGAGAGAGGGGTTGAGATAGTTGGAGAGAGAGAGAGAGGGGTTGAGATAGTTGGATTCGATTCCCGGGACCACCCATACGTAGAATGTATGCACACATGACTGTAAGTCGCTTTGGATAAAAGCGTCTGCTAAATGGCATATATATTATATAATATGACATTTGTAATGTCTGTATTGTTTTGAAACTGTTGTATGTGTAATGTTTACTGTTAATGTTTGTTGTTTTTCACTTTATATATTCACTTTATATGTTGTCTACCTCACTTGCTTTGGCAATGTTAACACATGTTCCCCATGCCAATAAAGCCCTTGAATTGAATTGAGAGAGAGGTTGAGATAGTTGTAGAGAGAGGAGGGAGCGATGCGGGTTAAGAGGAGAGTAGAGAGGGGGGGGGGGCAGTTTATTTTAATCACTCAAAACCTTCCTGGTAAATGTTATGGCATTTTCTTTCTTCTTGACAGCCTCCTCTTCCTCCTCTTCCTCCTCTCTGTCTCTCTCTCTGTCTCCTGTCTCCTCTCTCTCTCTCTGTCTCTCCTCCTCTCCCCCCTCCCCTCCCCTCCCCTCTCCTCTCTAATTCAAAGGGCTTTATTGGTATGTGAAACATATCTTTACATTGCCAAAGCAAATGGAGTAGACTAACAAAAAACTACGTAAATGTTAATTAACTTTCACCAGGTAGACTAACAAAAAACTACGTAAATGTTAATTAACTTTCACCAGTTCTAGGAGAATATAGACATGTTATATTATTGGCTGTACAGTGTTGTGACAATGTGTGAATAGTTGAAAGGGAAGATCAACAGATAGATATGGGTTGTATTTACAATGGTGTTTGTTCTCCATTGGTTGCCCTTTTGTCATGGCAACGGGCCACAAATCTTGCTGCTGTGATGTCACACCGCACGCGGTGGTATTTCGCCTAACAGATATGGGAGTTTATTAATGTTTGATTTGATTTAGTTTTCTAATTTTTTGTGGGTCTGTGTAATCTGAGAGAAATATGTGTCTCTAATATGGTCATACATTGGGCAGGAGGTTAGGAAGTGCAGCTCAGTTTCCACCTCATTTTGTGGGCAGTGAGCACATAGCCTGTCTTCTCTTGAGAGCCATGTCTGCCTACGGCGGCCTTTCACAATAGCAAGGCTATGCTCACTGAGTCTGTACATAGTCAAAGCTTTCCTTAAGTTTGAGTCAGTCACAGTGGTCAGGTATTCTGCCGCTGTGTAGTCTCTGTGTAGGGCCAAATAGGTTTACAATTTTCTCTGTTTTTTTGGTCAATTCTTTGAAATGTGTTAAGTAATTATCTTTTTTTTTCTCATGATTTGGTTGGGTCTAATTGTGTTTATCTGTCCTGGGACTCTGTGGGGTGTGTTTGTGAACAGAGCCCCAGGACCAGCTTGCTTTAGGGGACACTTCTCCAGGTTCATCTCTCTGTAGGTGATGACTTTGTTATGGAAGGTTTGGGAATCGCTTCCTTTTAGGTGGTTGTAGAATTTAATGGTTATAGAATTGAATGGATATTTTCTGGATTTTAGCAGGTAAAGTCTTAGTTCTGCTCTGCCTGCATTGTTTGGGGTTTTGTACACAAAGTATATTTTTGCACGCTGTGTCTCAATTTGGTGTCTCAATTTGGTGTTTGTCCCGTTTAGTGAATTCTTGGTTGGTGAGCGGACCCCAGACCTCACAACCATGAAAGGCAATGGGCTCTGACCAGATCTGACAGAATATATGCAGGAGATCTAGGTGCTGCTGTAGGCCCTGTTTGGTTGGTGACCGAAGCACCAGCTCATCAGCAAACAGGAGACATTTGACTTCAGATTCTAGCAGGGGAGGCCGGGTGCTGCAGACTGTTCTAGTGCCCGCGCCAATTCCTTGATGTATACAGTAGGGAGATCAAGTATTTGATACACTGCCGATTTTGCAGGTTTTCCTACTTACAAAGTACGTAGAGGTCTGTAATTTTTATCATAGGTACACTTCAACTGTGAGAGACGGAATCTAAAACAAAAATCCAGAAAATCACATTTGTATGATTTTTAAGTAATTCATTAGCATTATGTTGTGTATGTTGTGGAACTAAGACACCTCCTCTTTAATGCCCGTATGTTGTGGAACTAAGACACCTCCTCTTTTATGTCCGTATGTTGTGGAACTAAGACACCTCCTCTTTTATGCCCGTATGTTGTGGAACTAAGACACCTCCTCTTTTATGTCCGTATGTTGTGGAACTAAGACACCTCCTCTTTTATGTCCGTATGTTGTGGAACTAAGACACCTCCTCTTTTATGCCCGTATGTTGTGGAACTAAGACACCTCCTCTTTTATGCCCGTATGTTGTGGAACTAAGACACCTCCTCTTTTATGTCCGTATGTTGTGGAACTAAGACACCTCCTCTTTTATGCCCGTATGTTGTGGAACTAAGACACCTCCTCTTTTATGCCCGTATGTTGTGGAACTAAGACACCTCCTCTTTTATGTCCGTATGTTGTGGAACTAAGACACCTCCTCTTTTATGTCCGTATGTTGTGGAACTAAGACACCTCCTCTTTTATGTCCGTATGTTGTGGAACTAAGACACCTCCTCTTTTATGCCCGTATGTTGTGGAACTAAGACACCTCCTCTTTTATGTCCGTATGTTGTGGAACTAAGACACCTCCTCTTTTATGTCCGTATGTTGTGGAACTAAGACACCTCCTCTTTTATGCCCGTATGTTGTGGAACTAAGACACCTCCTCTTTTATGTCCGTATGTTGTGGAACTAAGACACCTCCTCTTTTATGCCCGTATGTTGTGGAACTAAGACACCTCCTCTTTTATGTCCGTATGTTGTGGAAGACACCTCCTCTTTTATGTCCGTATGTTGTGGAACTAAGACACCTCCTCTTTATGTCCGTATGTTGTGGAACTAAGACACCTCCTCTTTTATGTCCGTATGTTGTGGAAGACACCTCCTCTTTTATGCCCGTATGTTGTGGAACTAAGACACCTCCTCTTTTATGTCCGTATGTTGTGGAACTAAGACACCTCCTCTTTTATGCCCGTATGTTGTGGAACTAAGACACCTCCTCTTTTATGTCCGTATGTTGTGGAACTAAGACACCTCCTCTTTTATGTCCGTATGTTGTGGAACTAAGACACCTCCTCTTTTATGCCCGTATGTTGTGGAACTAAGACACCTCCTCTTTTATGTCCGTATGTTGTGGAACTAAGACACCTCCTCTTTTATGCCCGTATGTTGTGGAACTAAGACACCTCCTCTTTTATGTCCGTATGTTGTGGAACTAAGACACCTCCTCTTTTATGCCCGTATGTTGTGGAACTAAGACACCTCCTCTTTTATGCCCGTATTGTTGTCTTCTCTGTTGGAGCCCGGTCCGTCTGCTGGAGAGTCTCTCTGGTTGCGTTTCCCCCGAAGATCAAAGTATTTCAGGGTTAGAGTGGATACTTCAGAGTACCATTCAGAAATGTTCTCATAGATTAGATGTTTCGACGGTTGTCTGTATTCTCATCCTCGGTTTACGTCATTTCTAGCTGCTGACTAGTAATTTGTATTGAAGATTTTCTCTTATTCTGTAGGGATCGATGGTCTCAGAGTTGAACCACTTCCAGCCGTGGAGCCAAACTACCGCTGTATGTCCTCCGTGGCCTATAGACCTGTAGCCATTCCAACATGAGTGTTGATGTTCTTGTTCTGTATCGATAGTCTCCGATTTGATGTTCTTGTTCTGTATCGATAGTCTCAGAGTTGATGTTCTTGTTCTGTATCGATAGTCTCAGAGTTGATGTTCTTGTTCTGTATCGATAGTCTCAGAGTTGATGTTCTTGTTCTGTATCGATAGTCTCAGAGTTGATGTTCTTGTTCTGTATCGATAGTCTCAGAGTTGATGTTCTTGTTCTGTATCGATAGTCTCAGAGTTGATGTTCTTGTTCTGTATCGATAGTCTCAGAGTTGATGTTCTTGTTCTGTATCGATAGTCTCAGAGTTGATGTTCTTGTTCTGTATCGATAGTCTCAGAGTTGATGTTCTTGTTCCGTATCGATAGTCTCCGAGTTGATGTTCTTGGTCTGTATCGATAGTCTCAGAGTTGATGTTCTTGTTCCGTATCGATAGTCTCAGAGTTGATGTTCTTGTTCTGTATCGATAGTCTCAGAGTTGATGTTCTTGGTCTGTATCGATAGTCTCAGAGTTGATGTTCTTGTTCCGTATCGATAGTCTCAGAGTTGATGTTCTTGTTCTGTATCGATAGTCTCAGAGTTAAACGCTCCTGGTGGAATAGTCTTGTCCTTTGGTAGAGTTGTAGTTTCAACCACTTCACCAGCGTCACCCAGAATGCTTTGGTCTCAGAAATCCAACCGTTGGCCACCACAGCTGGAGTTTGTTTACCATCCTCCCCACAAGCCTTTTGGTGGGTTCGTATTTTGTCCTTTAGTTCATTCAATGTAATTGGAGAATCTCGCTGACAGATCAGTAATTACACACCATCTCGTTAGTATGCACTGCAAATGTAAACATTTTCTGTGTGTGTGTGTGTGTGTGTGTGTGTGTGTGTGTGTGTGTGTGTGTGTGTGTGTGTGTGTGTGTGTGTGTGTGTGTGTGTGTGTGTGTGTGTGTGTGTGTGTGTGTAAACCCATGTCTGAATTTTTCAGGTGTGTGACCTACTTTGTGTAGTGTTGGATTCTCTTGTTTTGTCTGTCTGTCTGTCTGTCTGTCTGTCCTTCTCTGTCTGTCTGTCCTTCTCTGTCTGTCTGTCCTTCTCTGTCTGTCTGTCCTTCTCTGTCTGTCTGTCTGTCTGTCTGTCTGTCTGTCTGTCTGTCTGTCTGTCTGTCTGTCTGTCTGTCTGTCTGTCTGTCTGTCTGTCTGTCTGTTGTCTGTGTTGAGTCCTGTCTGTCTGTCTGTGTTGAGTCCTGTCTGTCTGTCTGTGTTGAGTCCTGTCTGTCTGTCTGTGTTGAGTCCTGTCTGTCTGTCTGTGTTGAGTCCTGTCTGTCTGTCTGTGTTGAGTCCTGTCTGTCTGTCTGTGTTGAGTCCTGTCTGTCTGTCTGTGTTGAGTCCTGTCTGTCTGTCTGTGTTGAGTCCTGTCTGTCTGTCTGTCTGTCTGTCTGTCTGTCTGTCTGTCTGTGTTCTGTTCTGTCTGTCTGTCTGTCTGTCTGTCTGTGTTGAGTTCTGTCTGTCTGTCTGTCTGTCTGTCTGTCTGTCTGTCTGTCTGTCTGTCTGTCTGTGTCTGTCTGTCTCTGTCTGTCTGTCTGTCTGTCTGTCTGTCTGTCTGTCTGTCTGTCTGTCTGTCTGTCTGTCTGTCTGTCTGTCTGTCTGTCTGTCTGTCTGTCTGTCTGTCTGTCTGTCTGTCTGTCTGTGTTGAGTTCTGTCTGTCTGTCTGTCTGTCTGTCTGTCTGTCTGTCTGTCTGTCTGTCTGTGTTGAGTTCTGTCTGTCTGTCTGTCTGTCTGTCTGTCTGTCTGTCTGTCTGTCTGTCTGTGTTGAGTTCTGTCTGTCTGGTGTTAGTATATTAATAGTGTGTGCTTGATAGGACTGTCTTAGTTCCTCAGAAATCAGCTGTTCTCTGAACTGTTAAATCTCCCTCTCTCTCCCCCTCCCTCTCTCCCCCTCCTCTCTCTCTCCCTCTCTCCCCCTCCTCTCTCTCTCTCTCTCCCCTCCTCCTCTCTCTCCCCCCCCTCCTCTCCCCCACTCCTCTCTCTCTCCCCCCTCCTCCTCTCTCTCTCTCTCCTCCCTCCTCTCTCTCCCCCCTCCTCTCTCTTCTCTCCTCCCTCTCTCTCTCTCTCCTCCTCTCTCTCCCCCTCCTCTCTCTCTCCCCCTCCCTCTCTCTCCCCCTCCTCTCTCTCTCCCCCTCCTCTCTCTCTCCCCCTCCCCTCTCTCTCCCCCTCCCTCTCTCTCCCCCTCCCTCTCTCTCCCTCCCTCTCTCTCCCCCTCCTCTCTCTCTCCCCCTCCTCTCTCTCTCCCCTCCTCTCTCTCTCCCCCTCCCTTTCTCTCTCCCCTCCTCCTTTCTCTCTCCCCTCCCTCTCTCTCCCCCTCCTCTCTCTTTCTGTCAGGTGGAGATGGATGACATAGACAATGAGGAGAAGAGGTATCGTCTCTTCCTCCAGCTGCTAGGCGACAGCAGGAAGTGGGAGGAGTTTCAGCAGCTGATGCTCCTCCTCCAGGCGTGGCCACCTATGATGAAAGAGGAAGTGTAAGTGTATTTGATGTGATTTTTTTATCTCTCTAGTTCAATTCTGATTCTCTACCAGTCTCCCAAGGGTTGCACTCATTCACTCCCCTTTAAAAGATTGATGCATAGTGGGAGGGAAGGACAGACATGATATTAAGGAGGGAGAGAAAGAGTGGGAGGAGGGAGAGAAGGAGAAAGAGGGAGAGAAGGAGAAAGAGGGAGAGAAGGAGAAAGAGGGAGAGAAGGAGAAAGAGAGGGAGGAGGGAGAGAAGGAGAGGGGGAAAGGAGAGGAGGGGTGGAAGGAGGGAGAGAAGGAGAGGGGGAAGGAGAGGAGGGGTGGAATGAGGGGTGGAATGAAGGAGAGGAGGGGGGGAAGGAGGGAGAGGAGGGGTGGAAGGAGGGAGAGAAGGAGAGGGGTGGGAGGAGGGAGAGAAAGAGAGGGGGAGAGGAGAGGTGGGAGGGAGAGAGGGAGAGAAGGAGAGGAGGGAGAGAAGGAGAGGGGGGAATGGAGAGGGGAGGGGTGGGAGGAGGGAGAGAAAGAGAGGGGGAGAGGAGGGGTGGAAGGAGGGAGAGAAGGAGAGGAGGGAGAGAATGAGAGGGGGGAAGGAGAGGAGGGAGAGAGAGAGGGGGAAAGGAGAGGAGAGGAGGAGAGGGGGAAGGAGAGGAGGGGTGGAAGGAGGGAGAGAAGG
>NC_068428.1:49255336-49277435 GCF_023373465.1 Oncorhynchus keta
TCAGTTGTCCTGTCTTCTCCTCAGTTGTCCTGTCTTCTCCTCAGTTGTCCTGTCTTCTCCTCAGTTGTCCTCTCTTCTCCTCAGTTGTCCTCTCTTCTCCTCAGTTGTCCTCTCTTCTCCTCAGTTGTCCTGTCTTCTCCTCAGTTGTCCTGTCTTCTCATCTCATCAGTTGTCCTCTCTTCTCCTCAGTTGTCCTCTCTTCTCCTCAGTTGTCCTCTCTTCTCCTCAGTTGTCCTCTCTTCTCCTCAGTTGTCCTCTCTTCTCCTCAGTTGTCCTGTCTTCTCCTCAGTTGTCCTGTCTTCTCATCTCCTCAGTTGTCCTGTCTTCTCCTCAGTTGTCCTGTCTTCTCCTCAGTTGTCCTGTCTTCTCCTCAGTTGTCCTCTCTTCTCCTCAGTTGTCCTCTCTTCTCCTCAGTTGTCCTCTCTTCTCCTCAGTTGTCCTGTCTTCTCCTCAGTTGTCCTGTCTTCTCCTCAGTTGTCCTGTCTTCTCCTCAGTTGTCCTGTCTTCTCCTCAGTTGTCCTGTCTTCTCCTCAGTTGTCCTGTCTTCTCATCTCATCAGTTGTCCTGTCTTCTCATCTCCTCAGTTGTCCTGTCTTCTCATCTCCTCAGTTGTCCTCTCTTCTCATCTCTTCTCCTCAGTTGTCCTCTCTTCTCCTCAGTTGTCCTCTCTTCTCATCAGTTGTCCTCTCTTCTCATCTCCTCAGTTGTCCTGTCTTCTCATCTCCTCAGTTGTCCTATCTTCTCATCTCTTCTCCTCAGTTGTCCTCTCTTCTCCTCAGTTGTCCTCTCTTCTCATCAGTTGTCCTCTCTTCTCATCTCTTCTCCTCAGTTGTCCTCTCTTCTCCTCAGTTGTCCTCTCTTCTCCTCAGTTGTCCTGTCTTCTCCTCAGTTGTCCTGTCTTCTCCTCAGTTGTCCTGTCTTCTCATCTCATCAGTTGTCCTGTCTTCTCATCTCCTCAGTTGTCCTCTCTTCTCCTTAGTTGTCCTCTCTTCTCCTCAGTTGTCCTATCTTCTCCTCAGTTGTCATCTCTTCTCCTCAGTTGTCCTCTCTTCTCCTCAGTTGTCCTCTCTTCTCATCTCTTCTCCTCAGTTGTCCTCTCTTCTCCTCAGTTGTCCTGTCTTCTCCTCAGTTGTCCTCTCTTCTCCTCAGTTGTCCTCTCTTCTCCTCAGTTGTCCTCTCTTCTCCTCAGTTGTCCTCTCTTCTCCTCAGTTGTCCTCTCTTCTCCTCAGTTGTCCTGTCTTCTCCTCAGTTGTCCTCTCTTCTCCTCAGTTGTCCTCTCTTCTCCTCAGTTGTCCTCTCTTCTCCTCAGTTGTTCTCTCTTCTCCTCAGTTGTCCTCTCTTCTCAGTTGTCTTCTCCTCAGTTGTCCTCTCTTCTTCTCAGTTGTCCTCTCTTCTCCTCAGTTGTCCTCTCTTCTCCTCAGTTGTCCTCTCTTCTCCTCAGTTGTCCTCTCTTCTCCTCAGTTGTTCTCTCTTCTCCTCAGTTGTCCTCTCTTCTCAGTTGTCTTCTCCTCAGTTGTCCTCTCTTCTTCTCAGTTGTCCTCTCTTCTCCTCAGTTGTCCTCTCTTCTCCTCAGTTGTCCTGTCTTCTCCTCAGTTGTCCTCTCTTCTCCTCAGTTGTCCTCTCTTCTCCTCAGTTGTCCTCTCTTCTCAGTTGTCTTCTCCTCAGTTGTCCTGTCTTCTCCTCAGTTGTCCTCTCTTCTCCTCAGTTGTCCTCTCTTCTCCTCAGTTGTCCTCTCTTCTCCTCAGTTGTCCTCTCTTCTCCTCAGTTGTCCTCTCTTCTCCTCAGTTGTCCTCTCTTCTCCTCAGTTGTCCTCTCTTCTCCTCAGTTGTCCTCTCTTCTCCTCAGTTGTTCTCTCTTCTCCTCAGTTGTTCTCTCTTCTCCTCAGTTGTCTTCTCCTCAGTTGTCTTCTCCTCAGTTGTCCTCTCTTCTTCTCAGTTGTCCTCTCTTCTCCTCAGTTGTCCTCTCTTCTCCTCAGTTGTCCTGTCTTCTCCTCAGTTGTCCTCTCTTCTCCTCTCTTCTCCTCAGTTGTCCTCTTCTCCTCAGTTGTCCTGTCTTCTCCTCAGTTGTCCTGTCTTCTCCTCAGTTGTCCTGTCTTCTCCTCAGTTGTCCTCTCTTCTCCTCAGTTGTCCTCTCTTCTCCTCAGTTGTCCTCTCTTCTCCTCTCTTCTCCTCAGTTGTCCTCTCTTCTCCTCAGTTGTCCTCTCTTCTCCTCTCTTCTCCTCTCTTCTCCTCAGTTGTCCTCTTCTCCTCAGTTGTCCTCTCTTCTCCTCAGTTGTCCTCTCTTCTCCTCAGTTGTCCTCTCTTCTCCTCAGTTGTCCTCTCTTCTCCTCAGTTGTCCTCTCTTCTCCTCAGTTGTCCTGTCTTCTCCTCAGTTGTCCTGTCTTCTCCTCAGTTGTCCTGTCTTCTCCTCAGTTGTCCTCTCTTCTCCTCAGTTGTCCTCTCTTCTCCTCAGTTGTCCTCTCTTCTCAGTTGTCCTCTCTTCTCAGTTGTCCTCTCTTCTCAGTTGTCCTCTCTTCTTCTCAGTTGTCCTCTCTTCTTCTCAGTTGTCCTGTCTTCTCCTCAGTTGTCCTCTCTTCTCCTCAGTTGTCCTCTCTTCTCCTCAGTTGTCCTCTCTTCTCCTCAGTTGTCCTCTCTTCTCAGTTGTCCTCTCTTCTCAGTTGTCCTCTCTTCTCAGTTGTCCTCTCTTCTCAGTTGTCCTCTCTTCTTCTCAGTTGTCCTCTCTTCTTCTCAGTTGTCCTGTCTTCTCCTCAGTTGTCCTCTCTTCTCCTCTCTTCTCCTCAGTTGTCCTCTTCTCCTCAGTTGTCCTGTCTTCTCCTCAGTTGTCCTGTCTTCTCCTCAGTTGTCCTGTCTTCTCCTCAGTTGTCCTCTCTTCTCCTCAGTTGTCCTCTCTTCTCCTCAGTTGTCCTCTCTTCTCCTCTCTTCTCCTCAGTTGTCCTCTCTTCTCCTCAGTTGTCCTCTCTTCTCCTCTGTTGTCCTCTCTTCTCCTCTCTTCTCCTCAGTTGTCCTCTCTTCTCCTCAGTTGTCCTCTCTTCTCCTCAGTTGTCCTCTCTTCTCCTCAGTTGTCCTCTCTTCTCCTCAGTTGTCCTCTCTTCTCCTCAGTTGTCCTCTCTTCTCCTCAGTTGTCCTCTCTTCTCCTCAGTTGTCCTCTCTTCTCCTCAGTTGTCCTCTCTTCTCCTCAGTTGTCCTCTCTTCTCCTCAGTTGTCCTCTCTTCTCCTCAGTTGTCCTCTCTTCTCCTCAGTTGTTCTGTCTTCTCCTCAGTTGTCCTCTCTTCTCCTCAGTTGTCCTGTCTTCTCCTCAGTTGTCCTCTCTTCTCCTCAGTTGTCCTCTCTTCTCCTCAGTTGTCCTCTCTTCTCCTCAGTTGTCCTCTCTTCTCCTCAGTTGTCCTCTCTTCTCCTCAGTTGTCCTGTCTTCTCCTCAGTTGTCCTCTCTTCTCCTCAGTTGTCCTCTCTTCTCCTCAGTTGTCCTCTCTTCTCCTCAGTTGTCCTCTCTTCTCCTCAGTTGTCCTCTCTTCTCCTCAGTTGTCCTGTCTTCTCCTCAGTTGTCCTGTCTTCTCCTCAGTTGTCCTCTCTTCTCCTCAGTTGTCCTCTCTTCTCCTCAGTTGTCCTCTCTTCTCCTCAGTTGTCCTCTCTTCTCCTCAGTTGTCCTGTCTTCTCCTCAGTTGTCCTCTCTTCTCCTCAGTTGTCCTCTCTTCTCCTCAGTTGTCCTCTCTTCTCCTCAGTTGTCCTCTTCTCCTCAGTTGTCCTCCTTCTCCTCAGTTGTCCTCTCTTCTCCTCAGTTGTCCTCTCTTCTCCTCAGTTGTCCTCTCTTCTCCTCAGTTGTCCTCTTCTCCTCAGTTGTCCTCTCTCTCCTCAGTTGTCCTCTCTTCTCCTCAGTTGTCCTCTCTTCTCCTCAGTTGTCCTCTCTTCTCCTCAGTTGTCCTGTCTTCTCCTCAGTTGTCCTGTCTTCTCCTCAGTTGTCCTCTCTTCTCCTCAGTTGTCCTGTCTTCTCCTCAGTTGTCCTCTCTTCTCCTCAGTTGTCCTCTCTTCTCCTCAGTTGTCCTCTCTTCTCAGTTGTCCTCTCTTCTTCTCAGTTGTCCTCTCTTCTTCTCAGTTGTCCTCTCTTCTCCTCAGTTGTTCTCTCTTCTCCTCAGTTGTCCTCTCTTCTCAGTTGTCTTCTCCTCAGTTGTCCTCTCTTCTTCTCAGTTGTCTTCTCCTCAGTTGTCCTGTCTTCTCAGTTGTCCTCTCTTCTCCTCAGTTGTCCTCTCTTCTCCTCAGTTGTCCTCTCTTCTCAGTTGTCCTCTCTTCTCAGTTGTCTTCTCCTCAGTTGTCCTCTCTTCTTCTCAGTTGTCCTCTCTTCTCCTCAGTTGTCCTCTCTTCTCCTCAGTTGTCCTCTCTTCTCCTCAGTTGTCCTCTCTTCTCCTCAGTTGTTCTCTCTTCTCCTCAGTTGTCCTCTCTTCTCAGTTGTCTTCTCCTCAGTTGTCCTCTCTTCTTCTCAGTTGTCCTCTCTTCTCCTCAGTTGTCCTGTCTTCTCAGTTGTCCTCTCTTCTCCTCAGTTGTCCTCTCTTCTCCTCAGTTGTCCTCTCTTCTCAGTTGTCATCTCCTCAGTTGTCCTGTCTTCTCCTCAGTTGTCCTCTCTTCTCCTCAGTTGTTCTCTCTTCTCCTCAGTTGTCCTCTCTTCTCCTCAGTTGTCCTCTCTTCTCCTCAGTTGTCCTGTCTTCTCCTCAGTTGTCCTCTCTTCTCCTCAGTTGTCCTCTCTTCTCCTCAGTTGTCCTCTCTTCTCCTCAGTTGTTCTCTCTTCTCCTCAGTTGTTCTCTCTTCTCCTCAGTTGTCTTCTCCTCAGTTGTCCTCTCTTCTTCTCAGTTGTCCTCTCTTCTCCTCAGTTGTCCTCTCTTCTCCTCAGTTGTCCTCTCTTCTCCTCAGTTGTCCTGTCTTCTCCTCAGTTGTCCTGTCTTCTCCTCAGTTGTCCTCTCTTCTCCTCTCTTCTCCTCTTCTCCTCAGTTGTCCTCTTCTCCTCAGTTGTCCTGTCTTCTCCTCAGTTGTCCTCTCTTCTCCTCAGTTGTCCTCTCTTCTCCTCAGTTGTCCTCTCTTCTCCTCAGTTGTCCTCTCTTCTCCTCAGTTGTCCTCTCTTCTCCTCAGTTGTCCTCTCTTCTCCTCAGTTGTCCTCTCTTCTCCTCAGTTGTCCTGTCTTCTCCTCAGTTGTCCTCTCTTCTCCTCAGTTGTCCTCTCTTCTCCTCAGTTGTCCTGTCTTCTCCTCAGTTGTCCTCTCTTCTCCTCAGTTGTCCTCTCTTCTCCTCAGTTGTCCTCTCTTCTCCTCAGTTGTCCTCTCTTCTCCTCAGTTGTCCTCTCTTCTCCTCAGTTGTCCTCTCTTCTCCTCAGTTGTCCTCTCTTCTCCTCAGTTGTCCTCTCTTCTCCTCAGTTGTCCTCTCTTCTCCTCAGTTGTCCTGTCTTCTCCTCAGTTGTCCTCTCTTCTCCTCAGTTGTCCTCTCTTCTCCTCAGTTGTCCTGTCTTCTCCTCAGTTGTCCTGTCTTCTCCTCAGTTGTCCTGTCTTCTCCTCAGTTGTCCTCTCTTCTCCTCAGTTGTCCTCTCTTCTCCTCAGTTGTCCTCTCTTCTCCTCAGTTGTCCTGTCTTCTCCTCAGTTGTCCTCTCTTCTCCTCAGTTGTCCTCTCTTCTCCTCAGTTGTCCTCTCTTCTCCTCAGTTGTCCTCTCTTCTCTCCTCAGTTGTCCTCTCTTCTCCTCAGTTGTCCTCTCTTCTCCTCAGTTGTCCTCTCTTCTCCTCAGTTGTCCTCTCTTCTCAGTTGTCCTCTCTTCTCCTCAGTTGTCCTCTCTTCTCCTCAGTTGTCCTGTCTTCCTCAGTTGTCCTCTCTTCTCCTCAGTTGTCCTCTCTTCTCCTCAGTTGTCCTCTCTTCTCCTCAGTTGTTCTCTCTTCTCCTCAGTTGTCCTCTCTTCTCAGTTGTCTTCTCCTCAGTTGTCCTGTCTTCTCCTCAGTTGTCCTCTCTTCTTCTCAGTTGTCCTCTCTTCTCCTCAGTTGTCCTGTCTTCTCAGTTGTCCTCTCTTCTCCTCAGTTGTCCTCTCTTCTCCTCAGTTGTCCTCTCTTCTCCTCAGTTGTCCTCTCTTCTCAGTTGTCTTCTCCTCAGTTGTCCTGTCTTCTCCTCAGTTGTCCTCTCTTCTCCTCAGTTGTCCTCTCTTCTCCTCAGTTGTCCTCTCTTCTCCTCAGTTGTCCTCTCTTCTCCTCAGTTGTCCTCTCTTCTCCTCAGTTGTCCTCTCTTCTCCTCAGTTGTCCTCTCTTCTCCTCAGTTGTTCTCTCTTCTCCTCAGTTGTCTTCTCCTCAGTTGTCCTCTCTTCTTCTCAGTTGTCCTCTCTTCTTCTCAGTTGTCCTCTCTTCTCCTCAGTTGTCCTCTCTTCTCCTCAGTTGTCCTCTCTTCTCCTCAGTTGTCCTGTCTTCTCAGTTGTCCTCTCTTCTCCTCAGTTGTCCTCTCTTCTCCTCAGTTGTCCTCTCTTCTCAGTTGTCCTCTCTTCTTCTCAGTTGTCCTCTCTTCTCCTCAGTTGTCCTCTCTTCTCCTCAGTTGTCCTCTCTTCTCCTCAGTTGTCCTCTCTTCTCCTCAGTTGTCCTCTTCTCCTCAGTTGTTCTCTCTTCTCCTCAGTTGTCCTCTCTTCTCAGTTGTCTTCTCCTCAGTTGTCCTCTCTTCTTCTCAGTTGTCCTCTCTTCTCCTCAGTTGTCCTCTCTTCTCAGTTGTCCTCTCTTCTCCTCAGTTGTCCTCTCTTCTCCTCAGTTGTCCTCTCTTCTCCTCAGTTGTCCTGTCTTCTCAGTTGTCTTCTCCTCAGTTGTCCTGTCTTCTCCTCAGTTTTGTCCTCTCTTCTCCTCAGTTGTCCTCTCTTCTCCTCAGTTGTCCTCTCTTCTCCTCAGTTGTCCTCTCTTCTCCTCAGTTGTCCTCTCTTCTCCTCAGTTGTCCTCTCTTCTCCTCAGTTGTTCTCTCTTCTCCTCAGTTGTCTTCTCCTCAGTTGTCCTCTCTTCTTCTCAGTTGTCCTCTCTTCTTCTCAGTTGTCCTCTCTTCTCCTCAGTTGTCCTCTCTTCTCCTCAGTTGTCCTCTCTTCTCCTCAGTTGTCCTGTCTTCTCAGTTGTCCTCTCTTCTCCTCAGTTGTCCTCTCTTCTCCTCAGTTGTCCTCTCTTCTCCTCAGTTGTCCTCTCTTCTCAGTTGTCTTCTCCTCAGTTGTCCTGTCTTCTCCTCAGTTGTCCTCTCTTCTCCTCAGTTGTCCTCTCTTCTCCTCAGTTGTCCTCTCTTCTCCTCAGTTGTCCTGTCTTCTCAGTTGTCCTCTCTTCTTCTCAGTTGTCCTGTCTTCTCCTCAGTTGTCCTGTCTTCTCAGTTGTCCTCTCTTCTTCTCAGTTGTCCTCTCTTCTCCTCAGTTGTCCTCTCTTCTCCTCAGTTGTCCTCTCTTCTCCTCAGTTGTCCTCTCTTCTCCTCAGTTGTCCTGTCTTCTCCTCAGTTGTCCTGTCTTCTCCTCAGTTGTCCTGTCTTCTCCTCAGTTGTCCTGTCTTCTCCTCAGTTGTCCTCTCTTCTCCTCAGTTGTCCTCTCTTCTCCTCAGTTGTCCTCTCTTCTCCTCAGTTGTCCTCTCTTCTCCTCAGTTGTCCTCTCTTCTCCTCAGTTGTCCTCTCTTCTCCTCAGTTGTCCTCTTCTCCTCAGTTGTCTTCTCCTCAGTTGTCCTGTCTTCTCCTCAGTTGTCCTCTCTTCTCCTCAGTTGTCCTCTCTTCTCCTCAGTTGTCCTCTCTTCTCCTCAGTTGTCCTCTCTTCTCCTCAGTTGTCCTGTCTTCTCAGTTGTCCTCTCTTCTTCTCAGTTGTCCTGTCTTCTCCTCAGTTGTCCTGTCTTCTTCTCAGTTGTCCTCTCTTCTTCTCAGTTGTCCTCTCTTCTCCTCAGTTGTCCTCTCTTCTCCTCAGTTGTCCTCACTTCTCCTCAGTTGTCCTCACTTCTCCTCAGTTGTCCTGTCGTCTCCTCAGTTGTCCTGTCTTCTCAGTTATCCTCTCTTCTCCTCAGTTGTCCTCTCTTCTCCTCAGTTGTCCTCTCTTCTCCTCAGTTGTCCTGTCTTCTCCTCAGTTGTCCTGTCTTCTCCTCAGTTGTCCTGTCTTCTCCTCAGTTGTCCTGTCTTCTCCTCAGTTGTCCTGTCTTCTCCTCAGTTGTCCTCTCTTCTCCTCAGTTGTCCTCTCTTCTCCTCAGTTGTCCTGTCTTCTCCTCAGTTGTCCTGTCTTCTCCTCAGTTGTCGTCTCTTCTCCTCAGTTGTCCTCTCTTCTCCTCAGTTGTTCTCTCTTCTCCTCAGTTGTCCTCTCTTCTCAGTTGTCTTCTCCTCAGTTGTCCTGTCTTCTCCTCAGTTGTCCTCTCTTCTCAGTTGTCTTCTCCTCAGTTGTCCTCTCTTCTCCTCAGTTGTCCTCTCTTCTCCTCAGTTGTCCTGTCTTCTCCTCAGTTGTCCTGTCTTCTGTTATAGTTTTGAACACACATTTTACAGACCCACACAGTAACCTCTCTTTCTGCATCTCTCCTCAGTTGTCCTCTCTTCTCAGTTGTCTTCTCCTCAGTTGTCTTCTCCTCAGTTGTCCTGTCTTCTCCTCAGTTGTCCTGTCTTCTCCTCAGTTGTCCTGTCTTCTCCTCAGTTGTCCTCTCACACAGTTGTCCTCTCACAGTAACCTCTCTTTCTGCATCTCTCTTCAGTGCTCAGTGTGAGCGTAACCCCTGGGTGGTGTTGACCTCTAGCTTAATAGAATGCTGCAGAGGTCACGGGTCAGAGGTCAGACTGGACCTGGGTCAGGAGATCATGAACATGGTCCGCTCCCTCTACCCCTCCAAACACAAACTACCTGCACAGGTAACACCTACCAGTGTGTGTATAGAACAAGACAGTGTAGTATAATGGTATTCTGTGTAGAACTAGACAGTGTAGTATAATGGTATTCTGTGTAGAACTAGACAGTGTATTATAATGGTATTCTGTGTGTAGAACTAGACAGTAGTATAATAGTATTCTGTGTAGAACTAGACAGTGTAGTATAATAGTATTCTGTGTAGAACTAGACAGTGTAGTATAATGGTATTCTCTGTAGAACTAGACAGTGTAGTATAATGGTATTCTATGTAGAACTAGACAGTAGTATAATAGTATTCTGTGTAGAACTAGACAGTAGTATAATGGTATTATGTGTAGAACTAGACAGTAGTATAATGGTATTCTGTGTAGAACTAGACAGTAGTATAATGGTATTCTGTGTAGAACTAGACAGTATGGTATTCTGTGTAGAACTAGACAGTGTAGTATAATGGTATTCTGTGTAGAACTAGACAGTGTAGTATAAAGGTATTCTGTGTGTAGAACTAGACAGTATTATAATGGTATTCTGTGTGTAGAACTAGACAGTAGTATAATAGTATTCTGTGTGTAGAACTAGACAGTAGTATAATAGTATTCTGTGTAGAACTAGACAGTGTAGTATAATAGTATTCTGTGTAGAACTAGACAGTGTAGTATAATGGTATTCTCTGTAGAACTAGACAGTAGTATAATAGTATTCTGTGTAGAACTAGACAGTAGTATAATGGTATTCTGTGTAGAACTAGACAGTAGTATAATGGTATTATGTGTAGAACTAGACAGTAGTATAATGGTATTCTGTGTAGAACTAGACAGTGTAGTATAATGGTATTCTGTGTAGAACTAGACAGTGTAGTATAATGGTATTCTGTGTAGAACTAGACAGTGTAGTATAATGGTATTCTGTGTAGAACTAGACAGTGTAGTATAATGGTATTCTGTGTGTAGAACTAGACAGTAGTATAATGGTATTCTGTGTGTAGAACTAGACAGTGTAGTATTATGTGTAGAACTAGACAGTAGTATAATGGTATTCTGTGTAGAACTAGACAGTGTATTATAATGGTATTCTGTGTAGAACTAGACAGTGTAGTATAATGGTATTCTGTGTAGAACTAGACAGTAGTATAATAGTATTCTGTGTAGAACTAGACAGTAGTATAATGGTATTCTGTGTAGAACTAGACAGTAGTATAATGGTATTCTGTGTAGAACTAGACAGTAGTATAATGGTATTCTGTGTAGAACTAGACAGTAGTATAATGGTATTCTGTGTGTAGAACTAGACAGTAGTATAATGTATTCTGTGTGTAGAACTAGACAGTAGTATAATGGTATTCTGTGTAGAACTAGACAGTGTAGTATAATGGTATTCTGTGTAGAACTAGACAGTGTAGTATAATGGTATTCTGTGTAGAACTAGACAGTGTAGTATAATGGTATTCTGTGTAGAACTAGACAGTGTAGTATAATGGTATTCTGTGTAGAACTAGACTGTAGTATAATGGTATTCTGAGAACTAGACAGTGTAGTATAATGGTATTCTGTGTAGAACTAGACAGTGTAGTATAATGGTATTCTGTGTAGAACTAGACAGTGTAGTATAATGGTATTCTGTGTATTCTGTGTAGAACTAGACAGTGTAGTATAATGTGTAGAACTAGACAGTAGTATAATGGTATTCTGTGTAGAACTAGACAGTGGTATTCTGTGTAGAACTAGACAGTAGTATAATGGTATTCTGTGTAGAACTAGACAGTGTAGTATAATGGTATTCTGTGTAGAACTAGACAGTGTAGTATAATGGTATTCTGTGTAGAACTAGACAGTAGTATAATGGTATTCTGTGTAGAACTAGACAGTGTAGTATAATGTATTCTGTATAGACAGTGTAGTATAATGGTATTCTGTGTAGAACTAGACAGTAGTATAATGGTATTCTGTGTAGAACTAGACAGTAGTATAATGGTATTCTGTGAGAACTAGACAGTATAATGTATTCTGTGTAGAACTAGACAGTAGTATAATTATTCTGTGTAGAACTAGACAGTAGTATAATGGTATTCTGTGAACTAGACAGTAGTATAATGGTATTCTGTGTAGAACTAGACAGTGTAGTATAATGGTATTCTGTGTGTAGAACTAGACAGTAGTATAATGGTATTCTGTGTAGAACTAGACAGTAGTATAATGGTATTCTGTGTAGAACTAGACAGTGTAGTATAATGGTATTCTGTCTAGAACTAGACAGTGTAGTATAATGGTATTCTGTGTGTAGAACTAGACAGTAGTATAATGGTATTCTGTGTAGAACTAGACAGTGTAGTATAATGGTATTCTGTGTAGAACTAGACAGTAGTATAATGGTATTCTGTGTAGAACTAGACAGTGTAGTATAATGGTATTCTGTGTAGAACTAGACAGTAGTATAATGGTATTCTGTGTAGAACTAGACAGTGTAGTATAATGGTATTCTGTGTAGAACTAGACAGTGTAGTATAATGGTATTCTGTGTAGAACTAGACAGTAGTATAATAGTATTCTGTGTAGAACTAGACAGTAGTATAATAGTATTCTGTGTAGAACTAGACAGTAGTATAATAGTATTCTGTGTAGAACTAGACAGTAGTATAATGGTATTCTGTGTAGAACTAGACAGTGTACTGTGTAGAACTAGACAGTGTAGTATAATGGTATTCTGTGTAGAACTAGACAGTAGTATAATGGTATTCTGTGTAGAACTAGACAGTGTAGTATAATGGTATTCTGTGTAGAACTAGACAGTAGTATAATGGTATTCTGTGTAGAACTAGACAGTAGTATAATGGTATTCTGTGTAGAACTAGACAGTGTAGTATAAACTAGACAGTATATCTGTATTCTGTAGAACTAGACAGTGTAGTATAATGGTATTCTGTGTAGAACTAGACAGTGTAGTATAATGGTATTCTGTGTAGAACTAGACAGTAGTATAATAGTATTCTGTGTAGAACTAGACAGTAGTATAATTGTATTCTGTGTAGAACTAGACAGTAGTATAATGGTATTCTGTGTAGAACTAGACAGTAGTATAATGGTATTCTGTGTAGAACTAGACAGTAGTATAATGGTATTCTGTGTAGAACTGTGTGTAGACAGTAGTATAATGGTATTCTGTGTAGAACTAGACAGTAGTATAATGGTATTCTGTGTAGAACTAGACAGTAGTATAATGGTATTCTGTGTAGAACTAGACAGTGTAGTATAATGGTATTCTGTGTAGAACTAGACAGTGTAGTATAATGGTATTCTGTGTGTAGAACTAGACAGTAGTATAATGGTATTCTGTGTAGAACTAGACAGTGTAGTATAATGGTATTCTGTGTAGAACTAGACAGTGTAGTATAATGGTATTCTGTGTAGAACTAGACAGTAGTATAATGGTATTCTGTGTAGAACTAGACAGTGTAGTATAATGGTATTCTGTGTAGAACTAGACAGTAGTATAATGGTATTCTGTGTAGAACTAGACAGTGTAGTATAATGGTATTCTGTGTAGAACTAGACAGTGTAGTATAATGGTATTCTGTGTGTAGAACTAGACAGTAGTATAATGGTATTCTGTGTAGAACTAGACAGTAGTATAATGGTATTCTGTGTAGAACTAGACAGTGTAGTATAATGGTATTCTGTCTAGAACTAGACAGTGTAGTATAATGGTATTCTGTGTGTAGAACTAGACAGTAGTATAATGGTATTCTGTGTAGAACTAGACAGTGTATATATGGTATTCTGTGTAGAACTAGACAGTAGTATAATGGTATTCTGTGTAGAACTAGACAGTAGTATAATGGTATTCTGTGTGTAGAACTAGACAGTGTATAATGTATAAACTAGACAGTATTCTGTGTAGAACTAGACAGTGTAGTATAATAATGGTATTCTGTGTAGAACTAGACAGTAGTATATAATAGTATTCTGTGTAGAACTAGACAGTAGTATAATGGTATTCTGTGTAGAACTAGACAGTAGTATAATAGTATTCTGTGTAGAACTAGACAGTAGTATAATAGTATTCTGTGTAGAACTAGACAGTAGTATAATAGTATTCTGTGTAGAACTAGACAGTAGTATAATAGTATTCTGTGTAGAACTAGACAGTAGTATAATGGTATTCTGTGTGTAGAACTAGACAGTGTAGTATAATAGTATTCTGTGTAGAACTAGACAGTGTAGTATAATGGTATTCTGTGTAGAACTAGACAGTAGTATAATGTTATTCTGTGTCTAGAACTAGACAGTGTAGTATAATAGTATTCTGTGTAGAACTAGACAGTGTAGTATAAAGGTATTCTGTGTAGAACTAGACAGTAGTATAATAGTATTCTGTGTAGAACTAGACAGTAGTATAATAGTATTCTGTGTAGAACTAGACAGTAGTATAATGGTATTCTGTGTAGAACTAGACAGTGTAGTATAATAGTATTCTGTGTAGAACTAGACAGTGTAGTATAAAGGTATTCTGTGTAGAACTAGACAGTAGTATAATAGTATTCTGTGTAGAACTAGACAGTAGTATCAGTGTATTCTGTGTGTAGAACTAGACAGTGTAGTATAATGGTATTCTGTGTGTAGAACTAGACAGTAGTATAATGGTATTCTGTGTAGAACTAGACAGTGTAGTATAATAGTATTCTGTGTAGAACTAGACAGTAGTATAATAGTATTCTGTGTAGAACTAGACAGTAGTATAATAGTATTCTGTGTAGAACTAGACAGTGTAGTATAATGGTATTCTCTGTGTAGAACTAGACAGTGTAGTATCATTGTATTCTGTGTGTAGAACTAGACAGTAGTATAATGGTATTCTGTGTAGAACTAGACAGTGTAGTATAATGGTATTATGTGTAGAACTAGACAGTGTAGTATAATGGTATTCTGTGTAGAACTAGACAGTGTAGTATAATGGTATTCTGTGTAGAACTAGACAGTAGTATAATGGTATTCTGTGTAGAACTAGACAGTGTAGTATAATGGTATTCTGTGTAGAACTAGACAGTAGTATAATGGTATTCTGTGTGTAGAACTAGACAGTGTAGTATAATGGTATTCTGTGTGTAGAACTAGACAGTGTAGTATAATGGTATTCTGTGTAGAACTAGACAGTAGTATAATGGTATTCTGTGTGTAGAACTAGACAGTGTAGTATAATGGTATTCTGTGTAGAACTAGACAGTAGTATAATGGTATTCTGTGTAGAACTAGACAGTGTAGTATAATGGTATTCTGTGTAGAACTAGACAGTAGTATAATAGTATTCTTTGTGTAGAACTAGACAGTGTAGTATAATGGTATTCTGTGTGTAGAACTAGACAGTGTAGTATAATGGTATTCTGTGTAGAACTAGACAGTGTAGTATAATGGTATTCTGTGTAGAACTAGACAGTAGTATAATGGTATTCTGTGTGTAGAACTAGACAGTGTAGTATAATGGTATTCTGTGTGTAGAACTAGACAGTGTAGTATAATGGTATTCTGTGTAGAACTAGACAGTAGTATAATGGTATTCTGTGTGTAGAACTAGACAGTGTAGTATAATGGTATGCTTTGTGATATTACTGGTGATAGTACTACCCCTAAGGTATACTAATCTTTGTGTGGAGAGGAGATGACAGTTTCACTCTGAACACTCTTTTAATTTAAAGCCTATAGAATGAAACCACTAGAGCATGATGGGAGAGAGATTGATATCCATATATTACCACCAGCACCATGCAGCCGTGCATCTCTCTATTTAACATGTACTGCATGTGTCCCCCCTCCCAATTCCTCCTCCCTCCCTCCCTCCCTCCTTCCCTTCCCCTCCCTCCCTCCCTCCCTCCTTCCCTCTCCCCTCCTCCCTCCCCCCTCCCTCCCTCCCTCCCTCCTTCCTTCCCTCCCTCCCTCCCTCCCTCCCTCCCTCCCTCCCTCCCTCCCTCCCTCCCTTCCCTTCCCTCCTTCCCCTCCCTCCCTCCCTCCTTCCCCTCCCTCCCTCCTTCCCTCCTCCCTCCCTCCTTCCCCTCCCTCCCTCCCTCCCTCCCTCCCTCCCTCCTCCTTCCCTCCCTCCCTCCCTCCCTCCCTTCCCTTCCCTCCTTCCTTCCCCTCCCTCCCTCCTCCCTCCCTCCCCCTTCCCTTCCCTCCTTCCCCTCCCTCCCTCCCTCCCTCCTTCCCTTCCCTCCCTCCCTCCCTCCCTCCCTCCCTCCTTCCCTCCCTCCCTCCCTCCTTCCCCTCCCTCCCTCCCTCCTTCCCCTCCCTCCCTCCCTCCCTCCTTCCCCTCCCTCCCTCTCTCCCTCCCTCCTTCCCTTCCCTCTTTCCCTCCCTCCTTCCCTTCCCTCTCTCCCTCCCTCCCTCCTTCCCCCTCCCTCCCTCCCTCCCTCCTTCCCCTCCCTCCCTCCCTCCCTCCCTCCCTCCTTCCCCTCCCTCCCTCCCTCCTTCCCTTCCCCCTCCTTCCCTTCCCTTCCCTTCCCTCCCTCCCTCCCTCCCTCCCTCCCTACCTCCCTCCCTCCCTCCTTCCTTCCTTCCTTCCCCTCCCTCCCTCCTTCCCTTTCTCCCTCCCTCCCTCCTCCCTCCTTCCCCTCCCCCTTCCCTTCCCCTCCCTCCTTCCCTTCCCCTCCTCCCTCCCCCTCCCTCTCTCCCTCCCTCCTTCCCTCCCTCCCTCCCCTCCCTCCCCTCCCTCCCTCCCTCTCTCCCTCCCTCCCTCCCTCCCTCCCTCCTTCCCTCTCTCCCCCTCCCTCCCTCCCTCCCTCCTTCCCTCTCTCCCTCCCTCTCTCCCTCCCTCCCTCCTTCCCTTCCCTCTCTTCCTCCCTCCTTCCCTCCTCCTCCCTCTCCCTCCCTCCCTCCTTCCTTCCTTCCCTCTTTCCCCTCCTTCCTTCCCTTCCCTCTCCTCCCTCCCTCCCTCCCTCCCTCCTTCCCTCTCTCCCTCCTCTCTCCCTCCCTCCCTCCTTCCCTTCCCTCTCTTCCTCCCTCCTTCCCTTCCCTCTCTCCCTCCCTCCTTCCCTTCCCTCTCTCCCTCCCTCCTTCCCTTCCTCCCTCCCTCCTTCCCCTCCCTCCCTCCCTCCCTCCCTCCCTCCCTCCCTCCTTCCCTTCCCTCTCTCCCTCCCTCCCTCCTTCCCTTCCCTCTCTCCCTCCCTCCTTCCCTTCCCTCTTTCCCTCCCTCCTTCCCTTCCCTCTTTCCCTCCCTCCTTCCTCTCCCTCTTTCCCTCCCTCCTTCCTCTCCCTCCCTCCTTCCCCTCCCTCCCTCCCTCCCTCCTTCCTTCCTCCTCCCTCCCTCCCTCCCTCCCTCCCTCCCTCCCTCCCTCCTTCCTTCCCTTCCCTCTCCCCCTCCTTCCCTTCCCCCCTCTCCCTACAGTGTATCAGACACATGTCCTCTCTGCTCCTGGATCAACCAGGCCTACGGCTCCCAGCTCTTAAACTGATGACCGAGAGTCAAGACCCCCAGCTGTTAGAGCTGGTCCTGGATCAGATCAACAACACCACCGAGGTAACTGACTGTATTGGCTCTTCTCCTCCCTATGACACACAGAATGGGTCTTCTCCCTATGACACACAGAATGGGTATTCTCCTCCCTATGACACACAGAATGGGTCTCCTCCCTATGACACACAGAATGGGTCTTCTCCGTGTGACACACAGAATGGGTCTCCTCCCTATGACACACAGAATGGGTCTTCTCCCTATGACACACAGAATGGGTCTTCTCCGTGTGACACACAGAATGGGTCTTCTCCTCTGTGTGACACACAGAATGGGTCTTCTCTCCCTATGACACACAGAATGGGTCTTCTCCCTATGACACACAGAATGGGTATTCTCCTCCCTATGACACACAGAATGGGTCTCCTCCCTATGACACACAGAATGGGTCTTCTCCCTATGACACACAGAATGGGTCTTCTCCGTGTGACACACAGAATGGGTCTTCTCCTCTGTGTGACACACAGAATGGGTCTTCTCCTCCCTATGACACACAGAATGGGTCTTCTCCTCCCTATGACACACAGAATGGGTCTTCTCCCTATGACACACAGAATGGGTCTTCTCCTCCCTATGACACACAGAATGGGTCTTCTCCTCCCTATGACACACAGAATGGGTCTTCTCCTCCCTATGACACACAGAATGGGTCTTCTCCTCCCTTTGACACACAGAATGGGTCTTCTCCTCCCTATGACACACAGAATGGGTCTTCTCCTCCCTATGACACACAGAATGGGTCTTCTCCTCCCTTTGACACACAGAATGGGTCTTCTCCTCCCTATGACACACAGAATGGGTCTTCTCCTCCCTTTGACACACAGAATGGGTCTTCTCCTCCGTATGACACACAGAATGGGTCTTCTCCTCCCTATGACACACAGAATGGGTCTTCTCCTCCCTTTGACACACAGAATGGGTCTTCTCCTCCCTATGACACACAGAATGGGTCTTCTCCTCCCTATGACACACAGAATGGGTCTTCTCCTCCCTTTGACACACAGAATGGGTCTTCTCCTCCCTATGACACACAGAATGGGTCTTCTCCTCCCTTTGACACACAGAATGGGTCTTCTCCTCCCTATGACACACAGAATGGGTCTTCTCCTCCCTATGACACACAGAATGGGTCTTCTCCTCCCTTTGACACACAGAATGGGTCTTCTCCTCCCTATGACACACAGAATGGGTCTTCTCTCCCTATGACACACAGAATGGGTCTTCTCCTCCCTTTGACACACAGAATGGGTCTTCTCCTCCCTATGACACACAGAATGGGTCTTCTCCTCCGTGTGACACACAGAATGGGTCTTCTCCTCCCTATGACAGACAGAATGGGTCTTCTCCTCCCTTTGACACACAGAATGGGTCTTCTCCTCCCTATGACACACAGAATGGGTCTTCTCCTCCCTATGACACACAGAATGGGTCTTCTCCTCCCTATGACACACAGAATGGGTCTTCTCCTCCCTTTGACACACAGAATGGGTCTCCTCCCTATGACACACAGAATGGGTCTTCTCCGTGTGACACACAGAATGGGTCTTCTCCTCTGTGTGACACACAGAAAGGGTCTTCTCCTCCCTATGACACACAGAATGGGTCTTCTCCTCCCTATGACACACAGAATGGGTCTACCCCCTGTATATAGCCTCCACATTGACTCTGTACCGGTACCCCCTGTATATAGCCTCCACATTGACTCTGTACCGGTGCCCCCTGTATATAGCCTCCACATTGACTCTGTACCGGTGCCCCCTGTATATAGCCTCCACATTGACTCTGTACCGGTGCCCCCTGTATATAGCCTCCACATTGACTCTGTACCGGTACCCCCTGTATATAGCCTCCACATTGACTCTGTACCGGTACCCCCTGTATATAGCCTCCACATTGACTCTGTACCGGTACCCCTGTATATAGCCTCCACATTGACTCTGTACCGTAACCCCTGTATATAGCCTCCACATTGACTCTGTACCGGTACCCCCTGTATATAGCCTCCACATTGACTCTGTACCGGTACCCCTGTATATAGCCTCCACATTGACTCTGTACCGTAACCCCCTGTATATAGCCTCCACATTGACTCTGTACCGGTACCTCCTGTATATAGCCTCCACATTGACTCTGTACCGGTACCCCTGTATATAGCCTCCACATTGACTCTGTACCGGTACCCCTGTATATAGCCTCCACATTGACTCTGTACCGGTACCCCTGTATATAGCCTCCACATTGACTCTGTAGCGGTACCCCCTGTATATAGCCTCCACATTGACTCTGTACCGGTGCCCCCTGTATATAGCCTCCACATTGACTAGGTACTGGTACCCCTGTATATAGCCTCCACATTGACTCTGTACCGGTACCCCTGTATATAGCCTCCACATTGACTCTGTACTGGTACCCCCTGTATATAGCCTCCACATTGACTCTGTACCGGTACCCCTGTATATAGCCTCCACATTGACTCTGTACCGGTACACCCTGTATATAGCCTCCACATTGACTCTGTACTGGTACCCCCTGTATATAGCCTCCACATTGACTAGGTACTGGTACCCCTGTATATAGCCTCCACATTGACTCTGTACCCTCCACATTGACTCTGTACTGTACCCCCTGTATATAGCCTCCACATTGACTCTGTACCGGTACCCCCTGTATATAGCCTCCACATTGACTCTGTACCGGTACCCCTGTATATAGCCTCCACATTGACTCTGTACCGGTACACCCTGTATATAGCCTCCACATTGACTCTGTACTGGTACCCCTGTATATAGCCTCCACATTGACTCTGTACCGGTACCCCCTGTATATAGCCTCCACATTGACTCTGTACCGGTACACCCTGTATATAGCCTCCACATTGACTCTGTACCGGTACACCCTGTATATAGCCTCCACATTGACTCTGTACCGGTGCCCCCTGTATATAGCCTCCACATTGACTAGGTACTGGTACCCCCTGTATATAGCCTCCACATTGACTCTGTACCGGTACCCCCTGTATATAGCCTCCACATTGACTCTGTACTGGTACCCCCTGTATATAGCCTCCACATTGACTCTGTACCGGTACCCCCTGTATATAGCCTCCACATTGACTCTGTACCGGTACCCCCTGTATATAGCCTCCACATTGACTCTGTACTGGTACCCCCTGTATATAGCCTCCACATTGACTCTGTACCGGTACCCCCTGTATATAGTCTCCACATTGACTCTGTACCGGTACCCCCTGTATATAGCCTCCACATTGACTCTGTACCGGTACACCTGTATATAGCTGACTCTGTATATAGCCTCCACATTGACTCTGTACCGGTACCCCCTGTATATAGCCTCCACATTGACTCTGTACCGGTACCCCTGTATATAGCCTCCACATTGACTCTGTATATAGCGGTACCCCCTGTATATAGCCTCCACATTGACTCTGTACCGGTACCCCCTGTATATAGCCTCCACATTGACTCTGTACCGGTGCCCCTGTATATAGCCTCCACATTGACTCTGTACCGGTGCCCCCTGTATATAGCCTCCACATTGACTCTGTACCGGTACCCCCTGTATATAGCCTCCACATTGACTCTGTACCGGTACCCCTGTATATAGCCTCCACATTGACTCTGTACTGGTACCCCCTGTATATAGCCTCCACATTGACTCTGTACCGGTACCCCTGTATATAGCCTCCACATTGACTCTGTACTGGTACCCCTGTATATAGCCTCCACATTGACTCTGTACCGGTACCCCCTGTATATAGCCTCCACATTGACTCTGTACCGGTACACCCTGTATATAGCCTCCACATTGACTCTGTACCGGTACACCCTGTATATATTGTTATTTACTGCTGCTATTTAATTACTTTTATCTCTTATTCTTATCCATATTTGTTTAAACTGCATTGTTGGTTAGGGGCTCGAAAGTAAGGATTCCACTAAGGTCTACATCTGTTGTATTCAGACAAATATAATTTGATTTGATATGGGAGCTGATCAGCTAAATGAATAGAACATACCACAGCACACACACACACACACACACACAAACTCAAAAGGGGAGTTCAGGGGTCACGGTAGGACATAGATGAAGAAGGAAACTTGAGGTTGGGGTTGTCTCCTGTGATTTTAACCATGTACCCTGTCTCCCAGGTGTGTGACTCTACCTGCGACCCAGAGCTCCTGTCTCTCCTGCTGGATGCTGGTCTCCTGGTGGGGTGTGTACCGTCCCCTCTCTACCCTCCTCTCAGCGCCCACCTGCTCTCCAGACACCGGGAGGGAGGTTGGGACGTGGAGAAGGCTGCGTCAGAGCTGCACCAGGCTGGGTACCGAGCTCAGGCCGGCTCCTTGCTTCTGGTCTACCGGGGAACTCACCCGGGCCTCAGCACTTTTAATACAGCGCTCACTGTCATTAAGAAGTGGCTCTGAGGTACTGGAGAGGAAGCCGGACAGACGCTCTTATTGACTCTAGATCGTTTAGCCTCTGTCATTGTGTTTCCTAATCTCTATTCATTACTAGAAAACAAATTGGCCCTGAAAACCCCATTCACGCACGTGCCCCAGCTCTCTCTCACTTGTAATTGGCTAATAGGATGATGTTGTCTCTCTCTCACTAGCACTGTAATTGGCTAATAGGATGATGTTGTTAAGTGGAAGACTCGTTCTGTTGTTTTTACGATTGGCTGCCCAGTGTTCTGATACACGTGACCTGAAATATAACACAAATAAAGAATTAAAATCCAATTAAATACTAATTGTTGTCCTACAATTGATTAAGTTGAAGGGTAATTTGTGATGATTTGATCTGTCTAATGAGCTGGTTTTCATGGTTGTATATAATATGTATATATATGTATATATATATATATATATATATATATATATATGGTTGTATTATATATATATATATATATATATGGTTGTATTATATATGTGTGTATATATATATATATATAGAGGGAGAGAGAGAGTGTGAGTAGAGAGGGAGGGAGAGAGGGAGAGAGAGAGTGAGTAGAGAGGGAGAGAGAGAGTGAGAGTGTGTGAGTAGAGAGAGAGAGAGAGAGAGTGTGAGTAGAGAGGGAGGGAGAGGTAGAGAGAGAGTGAGTGAGTGGGTAGGGAGAGAGAGAGTGAGTGAGTGGGGAGAGAGAGAGTGAGTGAGTGAGGAGAGAGAGAGTGAGTGAGTAGGGAGAGAGAGAGTGAGTAGGGAGAGAGAGAGTGAGTAGGGAGAGAGAGAGTGAGTAGAGGGAGAGAGAGTGAGTAGGGAGTGAGTAGAGAGGGAGAGAGAGTGAGTAGAGAGGGAGAGAGAGTGAGTAGAGAGGGAGAGAGAGTGAGTAGAGGGAGTAGGGAGAGAGAGTGAGTAGGGAGATAGAGAGTGAGTAGGGAGATAGAGAGTGAGTAGGGAGAGAGAGAGTGAGTAGGGGGAGAGAGAGTGAGAGCGTAGGGGGAGAGAGAGTGAGAGCGTAGGGAGAGAGAGAGTGGGTAGGGAGAGAGAGAGTGAGTAGGGAGAGAGAGAGTGAGTAGGGAGAGAGAGTGAGTGAGTAGGGAGAGAGTGAGTGAGTAGGGAGAGAGAGAGTGAGTAGGGAGAGAGAGAGTGAGTAGGGAGAGAGAGAGAGTAGGGAGAGAGAGAGAGAGAGAGGGAGAGAGAGTGAGTAGGGAGAGAGAGCGAGTAGAGGGAGAGAGAGTGAGTAGGGAGAGAGAGCGAGTAGGGAGAGAGAGAGACAGGCGAAAGAGCGACAGGCGAAAGAGCGCAGAGGTCAGGAT
>NC_068428.1:49277535-49415035 GCF_023373465.1 Oncorhynchus keta
GCATTTTTCAGCATTTTCTTTAAAAAAAGATAGATTAAGAGTCAGATAAACTTGGATTTTTTGTCTGGAACACATACTGGATTCTACCCTCTACAACATAACCCCCACTTCAAATCAAAACTTAAAACCTACAACCTGATTTTGGACAGAATTACGGAATCACCTGGAAGGTTCACAACTACCAAGGATTATTACTCTATACAGCAAATTCTCTGGAAAACAACAGAAACCTGAAAACACCATCCAACCTGGAACTGAGTGAGTAATGCTTAGTCTGAAACTATATCTTATTTCCAAAAGCCAAGAAGAAAAATACACAACATTACTTTATAAGGACTGAATTCTAACATAATTCTGCCAAGCCTGATTGATACAGCTTCAACTAGCACTGACGTGTCACGTGAGAGGTGTCAAAGCCCATTAGCCCAACAATGGCAGGAGAGCCACACAGTCTACCCCAACCAAATGGAGAGGCCTTAGAAGCTCCCTACAACTGTTCAGAGGTAATTAAAATACAGTACCCTTTGCATGTAAAGAATGATAAGAAAAGATTACAAAATGAAGCTCCTTATGGAAAATCAAGAGACACTTTTTTGCTGACTATTACAAAAATGGGAACATCAGCAACCTTATCTTCCACACAAACCATCCCCTGGCATGGCACAGTGCTATATTAGCACACTACCCCTCTGTTAAGAGAGCGGGGGTTAACGAGGGGTGGAAACTCGGAATACTTGATAACGAGGAACAGTAATGGTACAGAGTAACCCCAAACAGTTTCAGCTGGACTTTCACCTAATCAAAGAATTAGCCCAACAGGAGAAGCTCTTCCTTGATAAAGATACCCCCACCCCGAGCGGGTCAAACCAGACCTCTTCATTATGTAACACCACAGACGAGCAACCCCCAGCGGAAAGTCAACCTCCCAGCACGGACTACCACTCCCTCATTGACATGGACAAATTCACCCAGCTGGAGGTAAGACAGGTGGAGCTGGAACAGCAGGTGATTACACTTCAGTCAGCACAGACCCAGACAACAGTCCAGCACAACAACACCCCCTTAACCAGACCCGGAGAGCTGGAAGTGGACAGAGACATATCTGGACTGTGGTGAGACAACTTCAACAGGAGAAAGAGCAGAATCAGGAGAAGAACGGAGCATTAGAGGAGAGGATCAGACTGCTGGTGGAGGAGAGGTTGAGGGGGATGGAGGAGAGGGTGAGGGGACGGAGGAGAGGTTGAGGGGGACGGAGGAGAGGTTAGGGGCGTGTGACAGAGAACAACCCACTATAGAGGTGGCCACCCCACAGAGAAGCCAGCAGAACAGCCCACCCCAGCACCTGACAAAAGTTTTGACACCACAGCAGAACAGTCCACACCAGACCCTGACCATAGAGTCGACACCACAGCAGAACAGACAAATGAAGAACCACAAGCCCAGCGGCTCTCACCCCCTCTGAACACCCCCCCTGTCAGCCACCCTGATAGCCCTTCTGACAACCCCCTCACACCCACTGAGGACAAACACAAGACACAGATTGTACTACTTATGGACTCAAATGGGAAATATATAGAAGGAAAAAAAACTTTTTCCCAAACACAGTGTGTCTAAACTCTGGTGTCCGAACACCCAGCGTGCCCTCGACCTTCTGTCTGAGGACCAACTAGGTTCACCTAGCCACATAATAATACACACAGGCACAAACGACCTGAGAGCACAGCAGGAAAGGGTGGCAACAGCACTGAAGGGAATGATTGAAAAGGCTTCTTCTACTTTCCCCAACGCACAAGTGGTTATCTCCACCCTGCTACCACGAAAAGACTTCCACCCTGCCACAATACAGCGGGTAAACGCAAGTATTTCCCGTGACTGTGCCTCAAAACCAAATGTTTTCCTGGCCCACCACTCCACCCTGGACTTGGAACAGCCTCTATGACCAGGTCCACCTCTACAAGGCAGCAGTGCCCACCTTTGCCAGGACCCTAAAGGACATCGCTCTCAAACGTATCCCCAACACTTCACACAGGAGCAACAGATCAATAGACTCTCCACCCAGACCAGCGAGACACCCTCCCAGACCTGCAGGACCCCCCTGGACCTACACATAGAGGACCCACGCCAAGAGGAATTACATCCAGACCACAGTACACCCAGACACATCCACACCCCCACCCCAACCAATCAACACCCCCCACGTCAACCATGCCCACACCCCATTTAGGCCCCCTCAGATCAGACCTATGCCACTCCTGCCCACCCCATGCACCCCACCCCCGCAAAGAGGGCCTCAACATGGAAGCCACACATACGCCCAGGTAGTGAGCGGGCAAACAGTCCCAACCCCCACTCTCACACTCGCCCAAGCCAATGGTATGTACCAGATGCTCAGCAGGCTCTACTCACACTTACTGGCCTGAGGCCAAACCACGACCAACAACATTGGACACTCTATGGAACAAAAAGCCTTCACTATATCATCCTGGAATATTCAAGGCCTGAGGTCATCTGGCTTTGGCCTAAAGAGCAGAAACCCGGACTTCACCAAAGAAATCAGTAATACAGACATGGTCATCCTGCAAGAAACCTGGTATAGAGGAGACGGACCCACTGGTTGCCCTCTCGGTTACAGAGAGCTGGTAGTCCCATCCACCAAACTACCAGGTGTGAAACAGGGAAGTGACTCAGGGGATATGCTAATTTGGTATAGAGCAGACCTAACTCACTCCATTAAATTAATCAAAACAGGAACATTCTACATTTGGCTAGAAATTCAAAAGGAAATTATCCTATCAGAGAAAAGTGCTTCCTATATCCCCCCACTAGAATCCCCATATTTTAATGAAGACAGTTTCTCCATCCTGGAGGGCAGAAATCAATCATTTCCAGGCCCAGGGACATGTACTAGTCTGTGGTGACCTAAATGCCAGAACCGGACAAGAACCTGACACCCTCAGCACACAGGGGGACAAACACCTGCCTGGAGGTGACAGCATTCCCTCCCCCATTTGCCCCCTAGGCACAACTATGACAACATAACCAACAAAAACGGGTCACAACTCCTGCAGCTCTGTCGCACGCTGGGTATGTACATAGTCAGTAGGCTTCGAGGAGACTCCTATGGTAGTTACACCTATAGCTCATCTCTTGGCAGTAGTACTGTAGACTACTTTATCACTGACCTCAACCCAGAGTCTCTCAGAGCGTTCACAGTCAGCCCACTAACACCCCTATCAGACCACAGCAAAATCACAGTCTACTTAAACAGAGCAATACTCAACCATGAGGCATCAAAGCCCAAGGAACTGAGTAACATTAAGAAATGCTATAGATGGAAGGAATGCAGTTTGGAAACCTACCAAAAAAACAATTAGGCAACAACAAATTCAATCCCTTTTAGACAATTTCCTGGGTAAAACGTTCCACTGTAATAGTGAAGGTGTAAACTTGGCAGTAGAAAATCTTAACAGTATATTTGACCTCTCATCTTCCCTCCATCAAATCTAAAAATCTCAAATAGAAAACCGAAGAAAATTAACAATAATGACAAATGGTTTGATGAGGAATGCAAAAATCTAAGAAAGAAATTGAGAAACCTGTCCAACCAAAAACATAGAGACCCGGAAAACCTGAGTCTACGCCTTCACTATGGTGAATCACTAAAACAATACAGAAATACACTACGGAAAAAGAAGGAACAGCATGTCAGAAATCAGCTCAATGTAATTGAAGAATCCATAGACTCTAACCACTTCTGGGAAAATTGGAAAACACTAAACAAACAACAACACGAAGAATTATCTATCCAAAATGGAGATGTGTAGGTAAACCACTTCTCCAATCTTTTGGTTCTATAACAAAGAATAAAGAGAAAAACATATACATGATCAAATACAGATCTTAGAATCAACTATTAAAGACTACCAGAACCCACTGGATTCTCCAATTACATTGAATGAGTTACAGGACAAAATAAAAACCCTCCAACCCAAAAAAGGCCTGTGGTGTTGACGGTATCCTCAATGAAATGATAAAATATACAGACAACAAATTCCAATTGGCTATACTAAAACTCTTTAACATCATCCTTAGCTCTGGCATCTTCCCCAATATTTGGAACCAAGGACTGCTCACCCTAATCCACAAAAGTGGAGACAAATTTGACCCCAATAACTACCGTGGAATATGCGTCAACAGTAACCTTGGGAAAATCCTCTGCATAATTATTAACAGCAGACTCGTACATTTCCTCAATGAAAACAATGTACTGAGCAAATGTCAAATTGGCTTTTACCAAATTACCGTACAACAGACCATGTATTCACCCTGCGCGCCCTAATTGACAACCAAACAAAAAAAGCCCTCGACTCAATCTGGCATGAGGGTCTGCTATACAAACTGATGGAAAGTGGTGTTGGGGGTAAAACATACAACATTATAAAATCCATGTACACAAACAACAAGTGTGCGGTTAAAATTGGCAAAAACACACACATTTCTTCACACAGGGTCGTGGGGTGAGACAGGGATGCAGCTTAAGCCCCACCCTCTTCAACATGTATATTAACGAATTGGCGCGGGCACTAGAAAAGTCTGCAGCACCCGGCCTCACCCTACTAGAATCTGAAGTCAAATGTCTACTGTTTGCTGATGATCTGGTGCATTTGTCACCAACCAAGGAGGGCCTACAGCAGCACCTCAATCTTATGCACAGATTCTGTCAGACCTGGGCCCTGACAGTAAATCTCAGTAAGACCAAAATAATGGTGTTCCAAAAAGGTCCAGTCACCAGGACCACAAATACAAATTCCATCTAGACACTGTTGCCCTAGAGCACACAAAAACTATACATACCTTGGCCTAAACATCAGCGCCACAGGTAACTTCCACAAAGCTGTGAAAGATCTGAGAGACAAGGCAAGAAGGGCATTCTATGCCATCAAAAGAAACATAAATTTCAACATACCAATTAGGATTTGGCTAAAAATACTTGAATCAGTCATAGAGCCCATTGCCCTTTATGGTTGTGAGGTCTGGGGTCCGCTCACCAACCAAGACTTCACAAAATGGGACAAACACCAAATTGAGACTCTGCACGCAGAATTCTGCAAAAATATCCTCCGTGTACAATGTAAAACACCAAATAATGCATGCAGATCAGAATTAGGCCGATTCTCGCTAATTATCAAAATCTAGAAAAGAGACGTTAAATTCTACAACCACCTAAAAGGAAGCAATTCCCAATCCTTCCATAACAAATCCATCCCCTACAGAGAGATGAACCTGGAGAAGAATCCCCTAAGCAAGCTGTCCTGGGGCTCTGTTCACAAACACAAAGAGACCCCACAGAGCCCCAGGACAGAAACACAATTAGACCCAACCAAATCATGAGAAAACAAAAAGATAATTACTTAACACATTGGAAAGAATTAACAAAAAAACAGAGCAAACTAGAATGCTAGTTGGCCCTAAACAGAGAGTACACAGTGGCAGAATACCTGACCACTGTGACTGACCCAAAATTAAGGAAAGCTTTGACTATGTACAGACTCAGTGAGCATAGCCTTGCTATTGAGAAAGGCCACCGTAGGCAGACATGGCTCTCAAGAGAAGACAGGGTATGTGCTCACTGCCCACAAAATGAGGTGGAAACTGAGCTGCACTTCCTAACTTCCTGCCCAATGTATGACCATATTAGAGAGACATATTTCCCCCAGATCACACAGATCCACAAAGAATTCGAAAACAAATGCAATTTTGAAAAACTCCCATACCTACTGGGTGAAATTCCACAGTGTGACATCACAGCAGCAAGATTTGTGACCTGTTGCCACGAGAAAAGGGCAACCAGTGAAGAACAAACACCATTGTAAATACAACCCATATTTATGCTTATTTATTTTATCTTGTGTCCTTTAACCATCTGTACATAGTTAAAACACTGTGTATATATATATATATATATAATATGACATTTGTAATGTCTTTACTGTTTTGAAACTTCTGTATGTGTAATGTTTAATGTTTGTTGTTTTTCACTTTATATATTCACTTTGTATGTTGTCTACCTCACTTGCTTTGGCAATGTTAACACATGTTTCCCATGCCAATAAAGCCCTTGAATTGAATTGAGTGAGTAGAGAGAGTGAGTAGAGAGAGTGAGTGAGTGAGTGAGTGAGTGAGTAGAGAGAGTGAGTAGAGAGAGTGAGTAGAGTGAGTAGAGAGTGAGTGAGTGAGTGAGTGAGTGAGTGAGTGAGTGAGTGAGTGACACAGAGGGAGTGACACAGAGGGAGTGACACAGAGGGAGTGACACAGAGGGAGAGACACAGAGGGAGAGACACAGAGGGAGAGACACAGAGGGAGAGACACAGAGGGAGAGACACACAGGAGAGACACACAGAGGGACAGAGTGAGGAGAGAGAGAGAGAGTTGGGAGGTAGAGTGAGGAGGGAGAGAGTGAGGAGGGAGGGAGAGAGAGAGTGAGGAGGGAGGGAGGGACAGAGTGAGGAGGGAGGGAGGGACAGAGTGAGGAGGGAGGGAGGGACAGAGTGAGGAGGGAGGGAGGGAGGGAGAGAGAGTGTGTAGGGCGGGGGAGTGGGGAGAGAGGGAGAGTGTGAGGAGGGAGGGAGAGAGTGTAGGAAAATAACATTGGCCCCTGAGGGGAAGAGAAGGAGGAGAGACGTTATCTCTTTCTAAGAATGCATTTAACTCACGTCTAAGTCCTTTGTGGCGCAGAGGGAGAAGAGAGGAGGAGAGGAAAGCCCCTGTTCCTGTGCAGACAGAACAAAGGGAATCTCTTATCCAGCAGATAAGATGGAGGTAGGGAGAAGGGAGAAAGAGGTGTTGAGTTGGAGAGAAAGAAGAAGATGAGTACAGCAAGGGTGGGAAGGGGAGAGAGAATGAGTTTGTTTTAGAGAGAGGAATAGTTAGTTTTAGAGAGAGAATGAGTTCATTTTAGAGAGAGAATGAGTTAGTTTTAGAGAGGGAATGAGTTCGTTTTAGAGAGAGAATGAGTTCGTTTTAGAGAGAGGAATAATATTAGTTTTAGAGAGAGAATGAGTTCGTTGTAGAGAGAGGAATAGTTAGTTCTAGAGAGAGAATGAGTTCGTTGTAGAGAGAGGAATAGTTAGTTTTAGAGAGAGAATGAGTTCGTTTTAGAGAGAGAATTAGTTTGTTTTAGAGAGAGAATGAGTTCGTTTTAGAGAGAGAATGAGTTCGTTTTAGAGAGAGAATGAGTTCGTTTTAGAGAGAGAATGAGTTCGTTTTAGAGAGAGAATGAGTTCGTTTTAGAGAGAGAATAGTTAGTTTTAGAGAGAGAATGAGTTCGTTGTAGAGAGAGAAATAGTTAGTTTTAGAGAGAGAATGAGTTCGTTTTAGAGAGAGAATGAGTTCGTTTTAGAGAGAGAATGAGTTTGTTTTAGAGAGAGGAATAGTTAGTTTTAGAGAGAGAATGAGTTTGTTTTAGAGAGAGAATGAGTTCGTTTTAGAGAGAGAATGAGTTTGTTTTAGAGAGAGGATGAGTTAGTTTTAGAGAGAGAATGAGTTTGTTTTAGAGAGAGAATGAGTTCGTTTTAGAGAGAGAATGAGTTTGTTTTAGAGAGAGGAATAGTTAGTTTTAGAGAGAGAATGAGTTCGTTTTAGAGAGAGGAATAGTTAGTTTTAGAGAGAGAATGAGTTCGTTTTAGAGAGAGAATGAGTTCGTTTTAGAGAGAGAATGAGTTCGTTTTAGAGAGAGAATGAGTTCGTTTTAGAGAGAGAATGAGTTCGTTGTAGAGAGAGGAATAGTTAGTTTTAGAGAGAGAATGAGTTCGTTTTAGAGAGAGAATGAGTTCATTTTAGAGAGAGAATGAGTTAGTTTTAGAGAGAGAATGAGTTTGTTTTAGAGAGAGGATGAGTTAGTTTTAGAGAGAGAATGAGTTTGTTTTAGAGAGAGAATGAGTTCGTTTTAGAGAGAGAATGAGTTCGTTTTAGAGAGAGAATAGTTAGTTTTAGAGAGAGAATGAGTTTCTTTTTAAAGTTTTAGATTGAATTAGATTTATAGTTTTAAGAGAGAATTAGATTTAGCGTTTTAGAGAGAGAATTAGTTAGTTTTAGAGAGGTTAGATTTAGCTTTTTAGAGAGAGTTAGCATTAACGTTTAAGAGAGAATTAGCATTCATGTTTTAGAGAGAGAATTAGAGTGAGCGTTTTAGAGAGAATTAGCATTAACGTTTCAGAGAGAGAATTAGAGTGAGCGTTTTAGAGAGAATTAGCATTCATGTTTTAGAGAGAATTAGCATTAACGTTTTAGAGAGAGAATTAGAGTGAGCGTTTTAGAGAGAATTAGAGCGAGCGTTTTAGAGAGAATTAGAGTTAGCGTTTTAGAGAGAATTAGCATTAACGTTTTAGAGAGAGCATTAGAGTGAGCGTTTTAGAGAGATTTAGCATTAACGTTTTAGAGAGAGAATTAGAGTGAGCGTTTTAGAGAGAATTAGCATTCATGTTTCAGAGAGAGAATTAGCATTAACGTTTCAGAGAGAGAATTAGAGTTAGCTTTTTGGAGAGAGAATTAGAGTTAGCGTTTTAGAGAGAGAGAGAAAGTTATTACCAAGGATTATCCAGCAAACTTTCTGACAAACCAGCCCAGCTAACAGAGGACCACACAGCCCAGCTAACAGAGGACCACACAGCCCAGCTAACAGAGGACCACACAGCCCAGCTAACAGAGGACCACACAGCCCAGCTAACAGAGGACCACACAGCCCAGCTAACAGAGGACCACACAGCCCAGCTAACAGAGGACCACACAGCCCAGCTAACAGAGGACCACACAGCCCAGCTAACAGAGGACCACACAGCCCAGCTAACAGAGGACCACACAGCCCAGCTAACAGAGGACCACACAGCCCAGCTAACAGAGGACCACACGGCCCAGCTAACAGAGGACCACACGGCCCAGCTAACAGAGGACCACACGGCCCAGCTAACAGAGGACCACACGGCCCAGCTAACAGAGGACCACACGGCCCAGCTAACAGAGGACCACACGGCCCAGCTAACAGAGGACCACACGGCCCAGCTAACAGAGGACCACACGGCCCAGCTAACAGAGGACCACACGGCCCAGCTAACAGAGGAACACACAGCCCAGCTAACAGAGGACCACACAGCCCAGCTAACAGAGGACCACACAACCCAGCTAACAGAGGACCACACAGCCCAGCTAACAGAGGACCACACGGCCCAGCTAACAGAGGACCACACGGCCCAGCTAACAGAGGACCACACGGCCCAGCTAACAGAGTAACCACACGGCCCAGCTAACAGAGGACCAGCCCAGCTAACAGAGGACCACACAGCCCAGCTAACAGAGGACCACACAGCCCAGCTAACAGAGGACCACACAGCCCAGCTAACAGAGGACCACACAGCCCAGCTAACAGAGGACCACACAGCCCAGCTAACAGAGGACCACACAGCCCAGCTAACAGAGGACCACACAGCCCAGCTAACAGAGGACCACACAGCCCAGCTAACAGAGTAACACACAGCCCAGCTAACAGAGGACCACACAGCCCAGCTAACAGAGGACCACACGGCCCAGCTAACAGAGGACCACACGGCCCAGCTAACAGAGGACCACACGGCCCAGCTAACAGAGGACCACGCGGCCCAGCTAACAGAGGACCACACAGCCCAGCTAACAGAGGACCACACGGCCCAGCTAACAGAGGACCACACGGCCCAGCTAACAGAGGACCACACAGCCCAGCTAACAGAGGACCACACAGCCCAGCTAACAGAGGACCACACAGCCCAGCTAACAGAGGACCACACAGCCCAGCTAACAGAGGACCACACAGCCCAGCTAACAGAGGACCACACGGCCCAGCTAACAGAGGACCACACGGCCCAGCTAACAGAGGACCACACGGCCCAGCTAACAGAGGACCACACGGCCCAGCTAACAGAGGACCACACGGCCCAGCTAACAGAGGACCACACAGCCCAGCTAACAGAGGACCACACAGCCCAGCTAACAGAGGACCACACAGCCCAGCTAACAGAGGACCACACAGCCCAGCTAACAGAGGACCACACAGCCCAGCTAACAGAGGACCACACAGCCCAGCTAACAGAGGACCACACAGCCCAGCTAACAGAGGACCACACAGCCCAGCTAACAGAGGACCACACAGCCCAGCTAACAGAGGACCACACAGCCCAGCTAACAGAGTAACACACAGCCCAGCTAACAGAGGACCACACAGCCCAGCTAACAGAGGACCACACAGCCCAGCTAACAGAGGACCACACAGCCCAGCTAACAGAGGACCACACAGCCCAGCTAACAGAGGACCACACAGCCCAGCTAACAGAGGACCACACAGCCCAGCTAACAGAGGACCACACAGCCCAGCTAACAGAGGACCACACAGCCCAGCTAACAGAGGACCACACAGCCCAGCTAACAGAGGACTACACAGCCCAGCTAACAGAGGACCACACAGCCCAGCTAACAGAGGACCACACAGCCCAGCTAACAGAGGACCACACAGCCCAGCTAACAGAGGACCACACAGCCCAGCTAACAGAGGACCACACAGCCCAGCTAACAGAGGACCACACAGCCCAGCTAACAGAGGACCACACAGCCCAGCTAACAGAGGACCACACAGCCCAGCTAACAGAGGACCACACAGCCCAGCTAACAGAGGACCACACAGCCCAGCTAACAGAGGACCACACAGCCCAGCTAACAGAGGACCACACAGCCCAGCTAACAGAGGACCACACAGCCCAGCTAACAGAGGACCACACAGCCCAGCTAACAGAGGACCACACAGCCCAGCTAACAGAGGACCACACAGCCCAGCTAACAGAGGACCACACAGCCCAGCTAACAGAGGACCACACAGCCCAGCTAACAGAGGACCACACAGCCCAGCTAACAGAGGACCACACAGCCCAGCTAACAGAGGACCACACAGCCCAGCTAACAGAGGACCACACAGCCCAGCTAACAGAGGACCACACAGCCCAGCTAACAGAGGACCACACAGCCCAGCTAACAGAGGACCACACAGCCCAGCTAACAGAGGACCACACAGCCCAGCTAACAGAGGACCACACAGCCCAGCTAACAGAGGACCACACAGCCCAGCTAACAGAGGACCACACAGCCCAGCTAACAGAGGACCACACAGCCCAGCTAACAGAGGACCACACAGCCCAGCTAACAGAGGACCACACAGCCCAGCTAACAGAGGACCACACAGCCCAGCTAACAGAGGACCACACAGCCCAGCTAACAGAGGACCAGCCCAGCTAACAGAGTAACACATACATTAACAGAGGACCACATACATTAACAGAGGACCACACAGCCCAGCTAACAGAGGACCACACAGCCCAGCTAACAGACGACCACACAGCCCAGCTAACAGAGGACCACACAGCCCAGCTAACAGAGGACCACACAGCTCAGTTGGTAGAGCATGGCACTTGTAACGCCAGGGTAGTGGGTTCGATTCCCAGGACCACCCATGCGTAGAATGTACGTAGAATGTATGCACACATGACTGTAAGTCGCTTTGGATAAAAGCGTCTGCTAAATGGCATATATTATTATTTTTATATTATAGAGAGAGAGAGAGAGAGAGAGAGAGCGCACTGAACACACCTCATACATTAAGTAAAGGACCTCCAGAGAGAGAGAGCTCAACACCACCCTCTCTACAGTACCCAGAGGGAGACCAGCACAACACCACCCCTCTACAGTACCCAGAGAGAGACCAGCACAACACCACCCTCTCTACAGTACCCAGAGGGAGACCAGCACAACACCACCCTCTCTACAGTACCCAGAGGGAGACCAGCACAACACCACCCTCTCTACAGTACCCAGAGGGAGACCAGCACAACACCACCCTCTCTACAGTACCCAGAGGGAGACCAGCACAACAACACCCCTCTACAGTACCCAGAGGGAGACCAGCACAACACCACCCTCTCTACAGTACCCAGAGGGAGACCAGCACAACACCACCCTCTCTACAGTACCCAGAGGGAGACCAGCACAACACCACCCTCTCTACAGTACCCAGAGGGAGACCAGCACAACACCACCCTCTACAGTACCCAGAGGAAGACCAGCACAACACCACCCTCTACAGTACCCAGAGGAAGACCAGCACAACACCACCCCTCTACAGTACCCAGAGGGAGACCAGCACAACACCACCCCTCTACAGTACCCAGAGGGAGACCAGCACAACACCACCCTCTACAGTACCCAGAGGAAGACCAGCACAACACCACCCTCTACAGTACCCAGAGGAAGACCAGCACAACACCACCCTCTCTACAGTACCCAGAGAGACCAGCACAACACCACCCTCTCTACAGTACCCAGAGGGAGACCAGCACAACACCACCCTCTCTACAGTACCCAGAGGGAGACCAGCACAACACCACCCTCTACAGTACCCAGAGGAAGAACAGCACAACACCACCCTCTCTACAGTACCCAGAGAGAGACCAGCACAACACCACCCTCTCTACAGTACCCAGAGAGAGACCAGCACAACACCACCCTCTCTACAGTACCCAGAGGGAGACCAGCACAACACCACCCCTCTACAGTACCCAGAGAGAGACCAGCACAACACCACCCTCTCTACAGTACCCAGAGAGAGACCAGCACAACACCACCCTCTCTACAGTACCCAGAGGGAGACCAGCACAACACCACCCCTCTACAGTACCCAGAGGGAGACCAGCACAACACCACCCTCTCTACAGTACCCAGAGGGAGACCAGCACAACACCACCCCTCTACAGTAACCAGAGAGAGACCAGCACAACACCACCCTCTCTACAGTACCCAGAGGGAGACCAGCACAACACCACCCTCTCTACAGTACCCAGAGAGAGACCAGCACAACACCACCCTCTCTACAGTACCCAGAGGGAGACCAGCACAACACCACCCTCTCTACAGTACCCAGAGGGAGACCAGCACAACACCACCCTCTCTACAGTACCCAGAGGGAGACCAGCACAACACCTCACAGAGGAACACCTCTGTGCTCAGCTAACAGAGGACCACGCGGCCCAGCTAACAGAGTACCACGCGGCCCAGCTAACAGAGTACCACGCGGCCCAGCTAACAGAGTACCACGCGGCCCAGCTAACAGAGTACCACGCGGCCCAGCTAACAGAGGACCCCGCGGCCCAGCTAACAGAGGACCCCGCGGCCCAGCTAACAGAGGACCACGCGGCCCAGCTAACAGAGGACCACGCGGCCCAGCTAACAGAGGACCACGCGGCCCAGCTAACAGAGGACCACGCGGCCCAGCTAACAGAGGACCACGCGGCCCAGCTAACAGAGTACCACGCGGCCCAGCTAACAGAGTACCACGCGGCCCAGCTAACAGAGTACCACGCGGCCCAGCTAACAGAGTACCACGCGGCCCAGCTAACAGAGTACCACGCGGCCCAGCTAACAGAGTACCACAAGGCGGGTGGTATAGAGGAGATGGACCCACTGGTTGCCCTCTAGGTTACAGAGAGCTGGTAGTCCCATCCACCACACTACCAGGTGGGTGGTATAGAGGAGATAGACCCACTGGTTGCCCTCTAGGTTACAGAGAGCTGGTAGTCCCATCCACCACACTACCAGGTGGGTGGTATAGAGGAGACGGACCCACTGGTTGTCCTCTAGGTTACAGAGAGCTGGTAGTCCCATCCACCACACTACCAGGTGGGTGGTATAGAGGAGATGGACCCACTGGTTGTTCTCTAGGTTACAGAGAGCTGGTAGTCCCATCCACCACACTACCAGGTGGGTGGTATAGAGGAGATAGACCCACTGGTTGCCCTCTAGGTTACAGAGAGCTGGTAGTCCCATCCACCACACTACCAGGTGGGTGGTATAGAGGAGATGGACCCACTGGTTACCCTCTAGGCTACAGAGAGCTGGTAGTCCCATCCACCACACTACCAGGTGGGTGGTATAGAGGAGATGGACCCACTGGTTACCCTCTAGGTTACAGAGAGCTGGTAGTCCCATCCACCACACTACCAGGTGGGTGGTATAGAGGAGATGGACCCACTGGTTACCCTCTAGGCTACAGAGAGCTGGTAGTCCCATCCACCACACTACCAGGTGGGTGGTATAGAGGAGACAGACCCACTGGTTGTCCTCTAGGTTACAGAGAGCTGGTAGTCCCATCCACCACACTACCAGGTGGGTGGTATAGAGGAGATGGACCCACTGGTTGTCCTCTAGGTTACAGAGAGCTGGTAGTCCCATCCACCACACTACCAGGTGTGTGATATAGAGGAGACAGACCCACTGGTTGTCCTCTAGGTTACAGAGAGATGGTAGTCCCATCCACCACACTACCAGGTGGGTGGTATAGAGGAGATGGTCCCACTGGTTGTCCTCTAGGTTACAGAGAGCTGGTAGTCCCATCCACCACACTACCAGGTGTGTGATATAGAGGAGACAGACCCACTGGTTGTCCTCTAGGTTACAGAGAGCTGGTAGTCCCATCCACCACACTACCAGGTGGGTGGTATAGAGGAGATGGACCCACTGGTTACCCTCTAGGTTACAGAGAGCTGGTAGTCCCATCCACCACACTACCAGGTGGGTGGTATAGAGGAGATAGACCCACTGGTTGTCCTCTAGGTTACAGAGAGATGGTAGTCCCATCTACCACACTACCAGGTGGGTGGTATAGAGGAGACAGACCCACTGGTTGTCCTCTAGGTTACAGAGAGCTGGTAGTCCCATCCACCACACTACCAGGTGTGTGATATAGAGGAGACAGACCCACTGGTTGCCCCCTAGTGGTCCTTCTGTGGCTCAGTTGGTAGAGCATGGCGCTTGTAACGCCAGGGTAGTGGGTTCGATTCCCGGGACCACCCATACGTAGAATGTATGCACACATGACTGTAAGTCGCTTTGGATAAAAGCGTCAGCTAAATGGCATATATATTATTATATTATTATTATAGGTTACAGAGAGCTGGTAGTCCCATCCACCACACTACCAGGTGTGAAACAGGGAAGGGACTCAGGGGGTACGTACATTTGGTATAGAGCAGACCTTACTCACTCCATTAAATTAATCAAAACAGGAACATTTTGCATCTGGCTAGAAATTCAAAAGGAAATTATCTCAACAGAGAACAATGTCCTCCTGTGTGCTTCCTATATCTCCCCACTAGAATCCCCTATATCCCCCCACTAGAATCCCTATACTTTAATGAAGACAGCTTCTCCATCCTAGAGGGGGAAATCAATCATTTCCAGGCCCAGGGACATGTACTAGTCTGTGGTGAAATGAATGCCAGAACTGGACAAGAACCTGACAGCCTCGGCACACAGGGGGACAAACACCTACCTGGAGGTGACAGCATTCCCTCCCCCATATGCCCCCCCTTGGCACAACTACGACAACATAACCAACAAAACCAGGTCACAATTCCTGCAGCTCTGTCGCTCGCTGGGTCTGTACATAGTCAATAGGCTTCTAGGGGACTCCTATGGTAGGTACACCTATAGCTCTGTTACATCCTGGGTATGTACATAGTCAATAGGCTTCGAGGAGACTCCTATGGTAGGTACACCTATAGCTCTGTTACATCCTGGGTATGTACATAGTCAATAGGCTTCGAGGAGACTCCTATGGTAGGTACACCTATAGCTCTGTTACATCCTGGGTATGTACATAGTCAATAGGCTTCGAGGAGACTCCTATGGTAGGTACACCTATAGCTCTGTTACATCCTGGGTATGTACATAGTCAGTAGGCTTCGAGGAGACTCCTATGGTAGGTACACCTATAGCTCTGTTACATCCTGGGTCTGTACATAGTCAATAGGCTTCGAGGGGACTCCTATGGTAGGTACACCTATAGCTCATCTCTTGGCAGTAGCACTGTAGACTACTTTATCACTGACCTCATCCCAGAGTCTCTCAGAGCGTTCACAGTCAGCCCACTGACCTCATCCCAGAGTCTCTCAGAGCGTTCACAGTCAGTCCACTGACCTCAACCCAGAGTCTCTCAGTGTTCAGTCGGCCCACTGACACCCCTATCAGATCACAGCAAAATCACAGTCTACTTGAACAGAGAAATACTCAAAGCCAAAGGAACTGAATAATATTAAGAAATGGTATAGATGGAAGGAACTATGTTGAACACACCATTCTAGACCATGATTCTACATGTTGAACACACCATTCTACACCATGATTCTACATGTTGAACACACCATTCTACACCATGATTCTACATGTTGAACACACCATTCTACACCATGATTCTACATGTTGAACACACCATTCTACACCATGATTCTACATGTTGAACACACCATTCTACACCATGATTCTACATGTTGAACACACCATTCTACACCATGATTCTACATGTTGAACACACCATTCTAGACCATGATTCTACATGGTGAACACACCATTCTACACCGTGATTCTACATGTTGAACACACCATTCTACACCGTGATTCTACATGTTGAACACACCATTCTACACCATGATTCTACATGTTGAACACACCATTCTACACCATGATTCTACATGTTGAACACACCATTCTACACCATGATTCTACATGTTGAACACACCATTCTAGACCATGATTCTACATGTTGAACACACCATTCTACACCGTGATTCTACATGTTGAACACACCATTCTACACATGATTCTACACCACCATTCTACACCGTGATTCTACATGTTGAACACACCATTCTACACTGTGATTCTTCATGTTGAACACACCATTCTACACCATGATTCTTCATGTTGAACACACCATTCTAGACCATGATTCTACATGTTGAACACACCATTCTACACCGTGATTCTTCATGTTGAACACACCATTCTACACTTCATGTGATTCTTCATGTTGAACACACCATTCTACACCATGATTCTTCATGTTGAACACACCATTCTACACTGTGATTCTTCATGTTGAACACACCATTCTACACCGTGATTCTACATGTTGAACACACCATTCTACACTGTGATTCTTCATGTTGGAACACACCATTCTACACCGTGATTCTTCATGTTGAACACACCATTCTAGACCATGATTCTACATGTTGAACACACCATTCTACACCGTGATTCTTCATGTTGAACACACCATTCTACACCATGATTCTTCATGTTGAACACACCATTCTACACTGTGATTCTACATGTTGAACACACCATTCTACACTGTGATTCTTCATGTTGAACACACCATTCTACACCATGATTCTTCATGTTGAACACACCATTCTACACCGTGATTCTACATGTTGAACACACCTATCTACACCGTGATTCTACATGTTGAACACACCATTCTACACTGTGATTCTTCATGTTGGAACACACCATTCTACACCGTGATTCTTCATGTTGAACACACCATTCTAGACCATGATTCTACATGTTGAACACACCATTCTACACCGTGATTCTTCATGTTGAACACACCATTCTAGAACATGATTCTACATGGTGAACACACCATTCTACACCGTGATTCTTCATGTTGAACACACCATTCTAGACCATGATTCTACATGTTGAACACACCATTCTACACCGTGATTCTTCATGTTGAACACACCATTCTAGAACATGATTCCACATGGTGAACACACCATTCTACACTGTGATTCTTCATGTTGAACACACCATTCTAGACCATGATTCTTCATGTTGAACACACCATTCTACACCATGATTCTACATGTTGAACACACCATTCTACACCATGATTCTACATGTTGAACACACCATTCTACACCATGATTCTACATGTTGAACACACCATTCTAGACCATGATTCCACATGTTGAACACACCATTCTACACCATGATTCTACATGTTGAACACACCATTCTAGACCATGATTCTACATGTTGAACACACCATTCTAGACCGTGATTCTACATGTTGAACACACCATTCTAGACCATGATTCTACATGTTGAACACACCATTCTAGACCGTGATTCTACATGTTGAACACACCATTCTAGACCATGATTCTACATGTTGAACACACCATTCTAGACCATGATTCTACATGTTGAACACACCATTCTAGACCGTGATTCTACATGTTGAACACACCATTCTACACCGTGATTCTACATGTTGAACACACCATTCTAGACCATGATTCTACATGTTGAACACACCATTCTAGACCATGATTCTACATGTTGAACACACCATTCTACACCATGATTCTACATGTTGAACACACCATTCTACACCATGATTCTACATGTTGAACACACCATTCTAGACCATGATTCTACATGTTGAACACACCATTCTAGACCATGATTCTACATGTTGAACACACCATTCTAGAACATGATTCTACATGTTGAACACACCATTCTACACCATGATTCTACATGTTGAACACACCATTCTAGACCATGATTCTACATGTTGAACACACCATTCTAGAACATGATTCTACATGTTGAACACACCATTCTACACCATGATTCTACATGTTGAACACACCATTCTACACCATGATTCTACATGGTGAACACACCATTCTACACTGTGATTCTTCATGTTGAACACACCATTCTACACTGTGATTCTACATGGTGAACACACCATTCTACACCGTGATTCTTCATGTTGAACACACCATTCTACACCATGATTCTACATGGTGAACACACCATTCTACACCGTGATTCTTCATGTTGAACACACCATTCTACACTGTGATTCTTCATGTTGAACACACCATTCTACACTGTGATTCTACATGTTGAACACACCATTCTAGACCATGATTCTACATGTTGAACACACCATTCTAGAACATGATTCTACATGGTGAACACACCATTCTAGAACATGATTCTACATGGTGAACACACCATTCTAGAACATGATTCTACATGGTGAACACACCATTCTAGACCATGATTCTACATGTTGAACACACCATTCTAGACCATGATTCTACATGTTGAACACACCATTCTAGAACATGATTCTACATGTTGAACACACCATTCTAGACCGTGATTCTACATGTTGAACACACCATTCTAGACCATGATTCTACATGTTGAACACACCATTCTAGACCATGATTCTACATGTTGAACACACCATTCTAGACCATGATTCTACATGGTGAACACACCATTCTAGACCATGATTCTACATGTTGAACACACCATTCTAGAACATGATTCTACATGTTGAACACACCATTCTAGACCGTGATTCTACATGTTGAACACACCATTCTAGAACATGATTCTACATGTTGAACACACCATTCTAGACCGTGATTCTACATGTTGAACACACCATTCTAGAACATGATTCTACATGTTGAACACACCATTCTAGAACATGATTCTACATGTTGAACACACCATTCTAGAACATGATTCTACATGTTGAACACACCATTCTACACCATGATTCTACATGTTGAACACACCATTCTACACCATGATTCTACATGGTGAACACACCATTCTACACTGTGATTCTTCATGTTGAACACACCATTCTAGAACATGATTCTACATGGTGAACACACCATTCTACACCGTGATTCTACATGTTGAACACACCATTCTAGACCATGATTCTACATGTTGAACACACCATTCTAGACCATGATTCTACATGGTGAACACACCATTCTAGACCATGATTCTACATGGTGAACACACCATTCTAGACCATGATTCTACATGGTGAACACACCATTCTAGACCATGATTCTACATGTTGAACACACCATTCTAGACCATGATTCTACATGTTGAACACACCATTCTAGAACATGATTCTACATGTTGAACACACCATTCTAGACCGTGATTCTACATGTTGAACACACCATTCTAGACCATGATTCTACATGTTGAACACACCATTCTAGACCATGATTCTACATGTTGAACACACCATTCTAGACCATGATTCTACATGGTGAACACACCATTCTAGACCATGATTCTACATGGTGAACACACCATTCTAGACCATGATTCTACATGGTGAACACACCATTCTAGACCGTGATTCTACATGTTGAACACACCATTCTACACCATGATTCTACATGTTGAACACACCATTCTAGACCATGATTCTACATGTTGAACACACCATTCTAGAACATGATTCTACATGTTGAACACACCATTCTAGACCGTGATTCTACATGTTGAACACACCATTCTAGAACATGATTCTACATGTTGAACACACCATTCTAGACCGTGATTCTACATGTTGAACACACCATTCTAGAACATGATTCTACATGTTGAACACACCATTCTAGAACATGATTCTACATGTTGAACACACCATTCTAGAACATGATTCTACATGTTGAACACACCATTCTACACCATGATTCTACATGTTGAACACACCATTCTACACCATGATTCTACATGGTGAACACACCATTCTACACTGTGATTCTTCATGTTGAACACACCATTCTACACTGTGATTCTACATGGTGAACACACCATTCTACACCGTGATTCTTCATGTTGAACACACCATTCTACACCATGATTCTACATGGTGAACACACCATTCTACACCGTGATTCTTCATGTTGAACACACCATTCTACACTGTGATTCTACATGGTGAACACACCATTCTACACCATGATTCTACATGTTGAACACACCATTCTAGACCATGATTCTACATGTTGAACACACCATTCTAGAACATGATTCTACATGGTGAACACACCATTCTAGAACATGATTCTACATGGTGAACACACCATTCTAGACCATGATTCTACATGTTGAACACACCATTCTAGACCATGATTCTACATGTTGAACACACCATTCTAGACCATGATTCTACATGTTGAACACACCATTCTAGACCATGATTCTACATGTTGAACACACCATTCTAGACCGTGATTCTACATGTTGAACACACCATTCTAGACCATGATTCTACATGTTGAACACACCATTCTAGACCATGATTCTACATGTTGAACACACCATTCTACACTGTGATTCTTCATGTTGAACACACCATTCTACACTGTGATTCTACATGGTGAACACACCATTCTACACCGTGATTCTTCATGTTGAACACACCATTCTAGACCATGATTCTACATGTTGAACACACCATTCTACACCGTGATTCTTCATGTTGAACACACCATTCTAGACACCATGTGATTCTACATGGTGAACACACCATTCTAGACCATGATTCTACATGTTGAACACACCATTCTAGACCATGATTCTACATGTTGAACACACCATTCTAGAACATGATTCTACATGTTGAACACACCATTCTAGAACATGATTCTACATGTTGAACACACCATTCTAGACCGTGATTCTACATGTTGAACACACCATTCTACACCATGATTCTACATGTTGAACACACCATTCTAGAACATGATTCTTCACGTTGAACACACCATTCTAGAACATGATTCTACATGGTGAACACACCATTATATGCCATGATTCTTCATGTTGAACACACCATTCTAGAACATGATTCTACATGTTGAACACACCATTCTACACCATGATTCTACATGTTGAACACACCATTCTACACCATGATTCTTCATGTTGAACACACCATTCTAGACCATGATTCTACATGGTGAACACACCATTCTAGAACATGATTCTACATGTTGAACACACCATTCTAGACCATGATTCTACATGTTGAACACACCATTCTAGAACATGATTCTACATGTTGAACACACCATTCTACACCATGATTCTACATGTTGAACACACCATTCTACACCATGATTCTACATGGTGAACACACCATTCTACACTGTGATTCTTCATGTTGAACACACCATTCTACACTGTGATTCTACATGGTGAACACACCATTCTACACCGTGATTCTTCATGTTGAACACACCATTCTACACCGTGATTCTTCATGTTGAACACACCATTCTACACCATGATTCTACATGTTGAACACACCATTCTAGACCATGATTCTACATGTTGAACACACCATTCTAGAACATGATTCTACATGTTGAACACACCATTCTACACTGTGATTCTACATGGTGAACACACCATTCTACACCGTGATTCTTCATGTTGAACACACCATTCTACACCATGATTCTACATGGTGAACACACCATTCTACACCGTGATTCTTCATGTTGAACACACCATTCTACACTGTGATTCTACATGGTGAACACACCATTCTACACTGTGATTCTACATGGTGAACACACCATTCTACACCATGATTCTACATGTTGAACACACCATTCTAGACCATGATTCTACATGTTGAACACACCATTCTAGAACATGATTCTACATGGTGAACACACCATTCTAGAACATGATTCTACATGGTGAACACACCATTCTAGACCATGATTCTACATGTTGAACACACCATTCTAGACCATGATTCTACATGTTGAACACACCATTCTACACCATGATTCTACATGGTGAACACACCATTCTACACTGTGATTCTTCATGTTGAACACACCATTCTACACTGTGATTCTACATGGTGAACACACCATTCTACACCGTGATTCTTCATGTTGAACACACCATTCTACACCGTGATTCTTCATGTTGAACACACCATTCTACACCATGATTCTACATGTTGAACACACCATTCTAGACCATGATTCTACATGTTGAACACACCATTCTAGAACATGATTCTACATGTTGAACACACCATTCTAGAACATGATTCTACATGTTGAACACACCATTCTACACCATGATTCTACATGTTGAACACACCATTCTACACCATGATTCTACATGGTGAACACACCATTCTACACTGTGATTCTTCATGTTGAACACACCATTCTACACTGTGATTCTACATGGTGAACACACCATTCTACACCGTGATTCTTCATGTTGAACACACCATTCTACACCATGATTCTACATGGTGAACACACCATTCTACACCGTGATTCTTCATGTTGAACACACCATTCTACACTGTGATTCTACATGGTGAACACACCATTCTACACCATGATTCTACATGTTGAACACACCATTCTAGACCATGATTCTACATGTTGAACACACCATTCTAGAACATGATTCTACATGGTGAACACACCATTCTAGAACATGATTCTACATGGTGAACACACCATTCTAGACCATGATTCTACATGTTGAACACACCATTCTAGACCATGATTCTACATGTTGAACACACCATTCTAGACCATGATTCTACATGGTGAACACACCATTCTAGACCATGATTCTACATGGTGAACACACCATTCTAGACCATGATTCTACATGGTGAACACACCATTCTAGACCGTGATTCTACATGTTGAACACACCATTCTACACCATGATTCTACATGTTGAACACACCATTCTAGACCATGATTCTACATGTTGAACACACCATTCTAGACCGTGATTCTACATGTTGAACACACCATTCTAGAACATGATTCTACATGTTGAACACACCATTCTAGACCGTGATTCTACATGTTGAACACACCATTCTAGAACATGATTCTACATGTTGAACACACCATTCTAGAACATGATTCTACATGTTGAACACACCATTCTAGAACATGATTCTACATGTTGAACACACCATTCTAGACCGTGATTCTACATGTTGAACACACCATTCTAGAACATGATTCTTCATGTTGAACACACCATTCTAGAACATGATTCTACATGGTGAACACACCATTATATGCCATGATTCTTCATGTTGAACACACCATTCTAGAACATGATTCTACATGTTGAACACACCATTCTACACCATGATTCTACATGTTGAACACACCATTCTACACCATGATTCTACATGTTGAACACACCATTCTAGACCATGATTCTACATGGTGAACACACCATTCTAGACCATGATTCTACATGTTGAACACACCATTCTACACCATGATTCTACATGTTGAACACACCATTCTAGACCGTGATTCTACATGTTGAACACACCATTCTACACCGTGATTCTACATGTTGAACACACCATTCTACACCGTGATTCTACATGTTGAACACACCATTATATGCCGTGATTCTTCATGTTGAACACACCATTCTACACCATGATTCTTCATGTTGAACACACCATTCTACACCGTGATTCTTCATGTTGAACACACCATTATATGCCGTGATTCTTCATGTTGAACACACCATTCTACGCCATGATTCTACATGGTGAACACACCATTCTAGACCATGATTCTACATGGTGAACACACCATTCTACACCATGATTCTACATGTTGAACACACCATTATATGCCATGATTCTACATGTTGAACACACCATTCTATACCATGATTCTTCATGTTGAACACACCATTCTAGAACATGATTCTTCATGTTGAACACACCATTCTAGACCGTGATTCTTCATGTTGAACACACCATTCTACACTGTGATTCTTCATGTTGAACACACCATTCTAGAACATGATTCTTCATGTTGAACACACCATTCTACACCATGATTCTTCATGTTGAACACACCATTCTAGAACATGATTCTACATGTTGAACACACCATTCTAGACCGTGATTCTACATGTTGAACACACCATTCTACACCATGATTCTTCATGTTGAACACACCATTCTAGAACATGATTCTTCATGTTGAACACACCATTCTAGACCATGATTCTTCATGTTGAACACACCATTCTACACTGTGATTCTTCATGTTGAACACACCATTCTAGAACATGATTCTTCATGTTGAACACACCATTCTACACCATGATTCTTCATGTTGAACACACCATTCTAGAACATGATTCTACATGGTGAACACACCATTCTACACCATGATTCTACATGTTGAACACACCATTCTAGAACATGATTCTTCATGTTGAACACACCATTCTAGAACATGATTCTTCATGTTGAACACACCATTCTACACTGTGATTCTTCATGTTGAACACACCATTATATGCCATGATTCTTCATGCTGCCACCTTTCATTAACCCCCAGCAGGTGATTGTGCAGTCTTTCTTCAGCACGATGACTGTGTGTTTGGTGTTCAGTTTCTGACTTCACACCTTTCCCTCGCTGTAGAGGATGGGACTGATTGGATAGACAGGAGGGATCTGATTGTACCAGACTGGTGTGATTTCCTGTCTATCACCTGTGGAGAGTGAAGTTCATTAGCAGAAACACCCTCGCGCACACAGTCTATATGCGCGCACACACATTCTTGTACAACTAACCTTGTTGGGGGGGACACAATTCAAAACCCTGTTTTCCTTTTTTCCTAATCTTAATACGAAAATCTAACCCCTGCTCCTAACCGTAGCACCTGAACCTAATTCCAATCTTAACTTTAATTCTAACCTTAACCCTTAACCCTTTAGAAATAGCATTTGACCTTGTGGGGACCAAGAAGTTGGACAATTTTGTGTGTGTTTATTGCTGGTCCCCACAAGTATAAATATAAATAAAGTTTAAAACATGAATTAACCTGAAGCTCTTCAGTCTGGTTTCTCACAGGAAGGGGGGCGTCAACTGTTAGGAGTTCAGTTTCTCTATTTCTACCTTCCCTCTTCCTCTCTTTCTCCCTCTCTCTCGCCCTCTCCCTCTCTCTCACCCTCTTCCATCTCCCTCTCTCTCTCATCCTCTCTCCCTCGCTCTCTTTTTCTTTCCAAAGCACCTCATATTTTTTTGTAAGCTTTCATCTCTGTTTCTCTCTCTCGGTCTCTCTCTCTGGGTCTCTCTTTCTCTCTCTCTCTCCCTCTCTCTCTGTCTCTCTGTCTCTCCCTCTCTCTCTCTCTCTGTCTCTCCCTCTCTCTCTTTCTATCTTTGTCTGTCTTTCTCTCTCTCTCTCTTTCTGTCTCTGTCTGTCTTTCTCTGTCTCTGTCTCTCTCTCTTTCTGTCTCTGTCTGTCTTTCTCTCTGTCTCTCGCTCTCTCTGTCTCTCTCTTTCTGTCTCTGTCTGTCTTTCTCTGTCTGTCTGTCTGTCTCTCTCCCTCTCTCTGTCTCTCCCTCTCTCTCTCTGTCTCTCTGTCTCTCTCGCTCGCTCTTTCTCTCGCTCTCTCTTTCCATCTTTCCTGGACTTTTTCCCTTAGTTTCACCCCTCTGTCTCTTCTTTTTCTCTCTCTGTGTCTCTCGCTCTCTCTGTCTCTCTCTCTCCTTTCCAGAAGCATTCAGCTTTATTGGTATGATAATTCTAACATTACTACTACTACTACTACATCACCACACAGTGTCACCATGGCAACCGCTCTCCATCTCTCTCTCGCCTGATGTTCACGACGAGGGCAGGAGTCCTAGAGAGAGACAGTACGATACGTGGGCGGACACACTTAGTGGCTTGATGGAGAAAGAGTGAGAGACATTCTCAGCATTCTAAATTCCACTTGCTGTTCTGCCAGACCTCCTCTTCTCCCTCATCAAACTGGCAGACGCACGCACGCACGCACACACACACACACACACACACACACACACACACACACACACACACACACACACACACACACATCAAATGTTGAACAACGCTGATCAAACCATATTGTTTTATGCCTTCAGTTGCCATGGTTTCTGATTACCCCCCTCCAAAGCTCAGCACCTGTTGTTTTTCATTTTGGAATTTTCTATTTTATCGGACAGTAATTATGTTGCATTGTTTGTTTATTTTGAGTTCTATTTTATCGCACAGTAATTATGTTGCATTGTTAATCTTCAAGATGTTCCTGGTAGATCACCAAACATGTCTGTAGCACAGCCAATGATAAAGGAGTTCCTGGTAGATTGATTCAGAAGCCCTGCGTTCCTGGTAGATTGATTCAGAAGCCCTGCGTTCCTGGTAGATTGATTCAGAAGCCCTGCGTTCCTGGTAGATTGATTCAGAAGCCCTGCTTTCCTGGTAGATTGATTCAGAAGCCCTGCGTTCCTGGTAGATTGATTCAGAAGCCCTGCGTTCCTGGTAGATTGATTCAGAAGCCCTGCGTTCCTGGTAGATTGATTCAGAAGCCCTGCGTTCCTGGTAGATTGATTCAGAAGCCCTGCGTTCCTGGTAGATTGATTCAGAAGCCCTGCGTTCCTGGTAGATTGATTCAGAAGCCCTGCGTTCCTGGTAGATTGATTCAGAAGCCCTGCGTTCCTGGTAGATTGATTCAGAAGCCCTGCGTTCCTGGTAGATTGATTCAGAAGCCCTGCGTTCCTGGTAGATTGATTCAGAAGCCCTGCGTTCCTGGTAGATTGATTCAGAAGCCCTGGTAGATTGATGCGTTCCTGGTAGATTGATTCAGAAGCCCTGCGTTCCTGGTAGATTGATTCAGAAGCCCTGCGTTCCTGGTAGATTGATTCAGAAGCCCTGCGTTCCTGGTAGATTGATTCAGAAGCCCTGCGTTCCTGGTAGATTGATTCAGAAGCCCTGCGTTCCTGGTAGATTGATTCAGAAGCCCTGCGTTCCTGGTAGATTGATTCAGAAGCCCTGCGTTCCTGGTAGATTGATTCAGAAGCCCTGCGTTCCTGGTAGATTGATTCAGAAGCCCTGCGTTCCTGGTAGATTGATTCAGAAGCCCTGGCGTTCCTGGTAGATTGATTCAGAAGCCCTGCGTTCCTGGTAGATTGATTCAGAAGCCCTGCGTTCCTGGTAGATTGATTCAGAAGCCCTGCGTTCCTGGTAGATTGATTCAGAAGCCCTGCGTTTTCCTGGTAGATTGATTCAGAAGCCCTGCGTTCCTGGTAGATTGATTCAGAAGCCCTGCGTTCCTGGTAGATTGATTCAGAAGCCCTGCGTTCCTGGTAGATTGATTCAGAAGCCCTGCGTTCCTGGTAGATTGATTCAGAAGCCCTGATTGTTCCTGGTAGATTGATTCAGAAGCCCTGCGTTCCTGGTAGATTGATTCAGAAGCCCTGCGTTCCTGGTAGATTGATTCAGAAGCCCTGCGTTCCTGGTAGATTGATTCAGAAGCCCTGCGTTCCTGGTAGATTGATTCAGAAGCCCTGCGTTCCTGGTAGATTGATTCAGAAGCCCTGCGTTCCTGGTAGATTGATTCAGAAGCCCTGCGTTCCTGGTAGATTGATTCAGACACCCTGCGTTCAAAGCTGGTAGATTGATTCAGAAGCCCTGCGTTCCTGGTAGATTGATTTTTAGAAGCCCTGCGTTCCTGGTAGATTGATTCAGAACTCCCTGATACTGAAGCCCTCCCTGGTAGATTGATTCAGAAGCCCTGCGTTTTTACTCTGATTAACACTGGGTTTTACCTGTCAACACTGGGTTTTTACTCTGCACTGTCAACACTGGTAGATTGATTCAAACTGGGTTTTACCTGCGTCAACCTGGTAGATTGATTCAGAACACTGGGTTTTTACTCTGGTCAGACTGGGTTTTACCTGCACTGTCAACCTGGGTTTTACTTGACTGCAAAGAATAGACTGGGTTTTTACTCTGGCAGTCAACACTGGGTTTTACTCTGCACTGTCAACACTGGGTTTTACTGGTGCACTTGGGTTTACACACTGTCAACACTGGGTTTTACTCTGTGGAACAACACTGGGTTTTACTCTGTACTGTCAACACTGGGTTTTACTCTGCACTGTCAACACTGGGTTTTACTCTGCACTGTCAACACTGTGTTTTACTCTGCACTGTCAACACTGGGTTTTACTCTGCACTGTCAACACTGGGTTTTTACTCTGCACTGTCAACACTGGGTTTTACTCTGCACTGTCAACACTGGGTTTTACTCTGCACTGTCAACACTGGGGTTTACTCTGCACTGTCAACACTGGGGTTTTTACTCTGCACTGTCAACACTGGGGTTTTTACTCTGCACTGTCAACACTGGGTTTTACTCTGCACTGTCAACACTGGGTTTTACTCTGCACTGTCAACACTGGGTTTTACTCTGCACTGTCAACACTGGGTTTTACTCTGCACTGTCAACACTGGGTTTTACTCTACACTGTCAACACTGGGTTTTACTCTACACTGTCAACACTGGGTTTTACTCTGCACTGTCAACACTGGGTTTTACTCTGCACTGTCAACACTGGGTTTTACTCTGCACTGTCAACACTGGGTTTTACTCTGCACTGTCAACACTGGGGTTTTACTCTGCACTGTCAACACTGGGTTTTACTCTGCACTGTCAACACTGGGTTTTTACTCTGGGTTTTACACTGTCAACACTGGGTTTTACTCTGCACTGTCAACACTGGGTTTTACTCTGCACTGTCAACACTGGGTTTTACTCTGCACTGTCAACACTGGGTTTTACTCTGCACTGTCAACACTGGGTTTTACTCTGCACTGTCAACACTGGGTTTTACTCTGCACTGTCAACACTGGGTTTTACTCTGCACTGTCAACACTGGGTTTTACTCTGCACTGTCAACACTGGGTTTTACTCTGCACTGTCAACACTGGGTTTTTACTCTGCACTGTCAACACTGGGTTTTACTCTGTACTGTCAACACTGGGTTTTACTCTGCACTGTCAACACTGGGTTTTACTCTGCACTGTCAACACTGGGTTTTACTCTGCACTGTCAACACTGGGTTTTTACTCTGCACTGTCAACACTGGGTTTTACTCTGCACTGTCAACACTGGGTTTTACTCTGCACTGTCAACACTGGGTTTTACTCTGCACTGTCAACACTGGGTTTTACTCTGCACTGTCAACACTGGGTTTTACTCTGCACTGTCAACACTGGGTTTTACTCTGCACTGTCAACACTGGGGTTTTACTCTGCACTGTCAACACTGGGTTTTGCACTGTCACTCTTTACACTGTCAACACTGGGTTTTACTCTGCACTGTCAACACTGGGTTTTACTCTGCACTGTCAACACTGGGTTTTACTCTGCACTGTCAACACTGGGTTTTTACTGTCTGCACTGTCAACACTGGGTTTTACTCTGCACTGTCAACACTGGGTTTTACTCTGCACTGTCACTGTCACTGGGTTTTACTCTGCACTGTCAACACTGGGTTTTACTCTGCACTGTCAACACTGGGTTTTACTCTGCACTGTCAACACTGGGTTTTACTCTGCACTGTCAACACTGGGTTTTACTCTGCACTGTCAACACTGGGTTTTACTCTGTACTGTCAACACTGGGTTTTTTACTCTGCACTGTCAACACTGGGGGTTTTACTCTGCACTGTCAACACTGGGTTTTACTCTGCACTGTCAACACTGGGGTTTACTCTGCACTGTCAACACTGGGTTTTACTCTGCACTGTCAACACTGGGTTTTACTCTGCACTGTCAACACTGGGTTTTACTCTGCACTGTCAACACTGGGTTTTTACTCTGCACTGTCAACACTGGGTTTTTACTCTGCACTGTCAACACTGGGTTTTACTCTGCACTGTCAACACTGGGGTTTTACTCTGCACTGTCAACACTGGGTTTTACTCTGCACTGTCAACACTGGGGTTTTACTCTGCACTGTCAACACTGGGTTTTTACTCTGCACTGTCAACACTGGGTTTTACTCTGTACTGTCAACACTGGGGTTTTACTCTGTACTGTCAACACTGGGGTTTTACTCTTTACTGTCAACACTGGGTTTTACTCTGTACTGTCAACACTGGGGTTTACTCTGTACTGTCAACACTGGGTTTTACTCTGCACTGTCAACACTGGGTTTTACTCTGCACTGTCAACACTGGGTTTTACTCTGCACTGTCAACACTGGGGTTTTACTCTGTACTGTCAACACTGGGGTTTACTCTGCACTGTCAACACTGGGGTTTTACTCTGCACTGTCAACACTGGGGTTTTACTCTGCACTCTGTTTTACTGTCAACACTGGGGGTTTACTCTGCACTGTCAACACTGGGTTTTACTCTGTACTGTCAACACTGGGTTTTACTCTGTACTGTCAACACTGGGTTTTACTCTGTACTGTCAACACTGGGTTTTACTCTGCACTGTCAACACTGGGTTTTACTCTGTGTCACTGTCAACACTGGGTTTTACTCTGCACTGTCAACATGGGTTTTACTCTGTACTGTCAACACTGGGTTTTACTCTGCACTGTCAACACTGGGGTTTACTCTGTACTGTCAACACTGGGTTTTACTCTGTACTGTCAACACTGGGTTTTACTCTGTACTGTCAACACTGGGTTTTACTCTGTACTGTCAACACTGGGTTTTACTCTGCACTGTCAACACTGGGTTTTACTCTGTACTGTCAACACTGGGTTTTACTCTGCACTGTCAACACTGGGGTTTACTCTGTACTGTCAACACTGGGGTTTTACTCTGCACTGTCAACACTGGGTTTTACTCTGCACTGTCAACACTGGGTTTTACTCTGTACTGTCAACACTGGGGTTTACTCTGTACTGTCAACACTGGGGTTTACTCTGTACTGTCAACACTGGGTTTTACTCTGCACTGTCAACACTGGGTTTTACTCTGTACTGTCAACACTGGGTTTTACTCTGCACTGTCAACACTGGGTTTTACTCTGTACTGTCAACACACTGGGTTTTACTCTGTACTGTCAACACTGGGTTTTTACTCTGCACTGTCAACACTGGGTTTTACTCTGCACTGTCAACACTGGGTTTTACTCTGTACTGTCAACACTGGGTTTTTACTCTGCACTGTCAACACTGGGTTTTACTCTGCACTGTCAACACTGGGTTTTACTCTGTACTGTCAACACTGGGTTTTACTCTGCACTGTCAACACTGGGTTTTACTCTGTACTGTCAACACTGGGGTTTTACTCTGCACTGTCAACACTGGGTTTTACTCTGTACTGTCAACACTGGGTTTTACTCTGTACTGTCAACACTGGGTTTTACTCTGCACTGTCAACACTGGGGTTTTACTCTGTACTGTCAACACTGGGTTTTACTCTGCACTGTCAACACTGGGGTTTACTCTGCACTGTCAACACTGGGGTTTTACTCTGCACTGTCAACACTGGGTTTTACTCTGTACTGTCAACACTGGGGTTTTACTCTGTACTGTCAACACTGGGTTTTTACTCTGCACTGTCAACACTGGGGTTTTACTCTGTACTGTCAACACTGGGGTTTTACTCTGCACTGTCAACACTGGGTTTTACTCTGCACTGTCAACACTGGGTTTTACTCTGCACTGTCAACACTGGGTTTTACTCTGCACTGTCAACACTGGGGTTTTACTCTGTACTGTCAACACTGGGTTTTACTCTGCACTGTCAACACTGGGTTTTACTCTGCACTGTCAACACTGGGTTTTACTCTGCACTGTCAACACTGGGGTTTACTCTGCACTGTCAACACTGGGGTTTACTCTGCACTGTCAACACTGGGGTTTTACTCTGCACTGTCAACACTGGGGTTTTACTCTGCACTGTCAACACTGGGGTTTTACTCTGCACTGTCAACACTGGGTTTTACTCTGTACTGTCAACACTGGGTTTTACTCTGTACTGTCAACACTGGGTTTTTACTCTGTACTGTCAACACTGGGTTTTACTCTGCACTGTCAACACTGGGTTTTACTCTGTACTGTCAACACTGGGTTTTACTCTGCACTGTCAACACTGGGTTTTACTCTGTACTGTCAACACTGGGTTTTACTCTGCACTGTCAACACTGGGTTTTACTCTGTACTGTCAACACTGTGGTTTTACTCTGTACTGTCAACACTGGGTTTTACTCTGTACTGTCAACACTGGGTTTTACTCTGTACTGTCAACACTGGGTTTTACTCTGCACTGTCAACACTGGGTTTTACTCTGCACTGTCAACACTGGGTTTTACTCTGCACTGTCAACACTGGGGTTTTACTCTGCACTGTCAACACTGGGGTTTACTCTGCACTGTCAACACTGGGTTTTACTCTGCACTGTCAACACTGGGTTTTACTCTGCACTGTCAACACTGGGGTTTACTCTGCACTGTCAACACTGGGTTTTACTCTGTACTGTCAACACTGGGTTTTACTCTGTACTGTCAACACTGGGTTTTACTCTGTACTGTCAACACTGGGTTTTACTCTGCACTGTCAACACTGGGTTTTACTCTGTACTGTCAACACTGGGTTTTACTCTGTACTGTCAACACTGGGTTTTACTCTGCACTGTCAACACTGGGTTTTACTCTACACTGTCAACACTGGGTTTTACTCTGCACTGTCAACACTGGGTTTTACTCTGCACTGTCAACACTGGGTTTTACTCTGCACTGTCAACACTGGGTTTTACTCTGTACTGTCAACACTGGGTTTTACTCTGCACTGTCAACACTGGGTTTTACTCTGCACTGTCAACACTGGGTTTTACTCTGCACTGTCAACACTGGGTTTTACTCTGTACTGTCAACACTGGGTTTTTCTCTGTACTGTCAACACTGGGGTTTTACTCTGCACTGTCAACACTGGGGTTTTACTCTGTACTGTCAACACTGGGTTTTACTCTGCACTGTCAACACTGGGTTTTACTCTGCACTGTCAACACTGGGTTTTACTCTGCACTGTCAACACTGGGTTTTACTCTGTACTGTCAACACTGGGTTTTACTCTGCACTGTCAACACTGGGTTTTTACTCTGTACTGTCAACACTGGGGTTTTACTCTGCACTGTCAACACTGGGTTTTACTCAACACTGGGTTTTTACTCTGCACTGTCAACACTGGGTTTTACTCTGCACTGTCAACACTGGGTTTTACTCTGCACTGTCAACACTGGGTTTTACTCTGCACTGTCAACACTGGGTTTTACTCTGCACTGTCAACACTGGGTTTTACTCTGCACTGTCAACACTGGGTTTTACTCTGCACTGTCAACACTGGGTTTTACTCTGCACTGTCAACACTGGGTTTTTTGTCAACACTCTGCACTGTCAACACTGGGTTTTACTCTGTACTGTCAACACTGGGTTTTACTCTGTACTGTCAACACTGGGTTTTACTCTGTACTGTCAACACTGGGTTTTACTCTGTACTGTCAACACTGGGTTTTACTCTGCACTGTCAACACTGGGTTTTACTCTGCACTGTCAACACTGGGTTTTACTCTGCACTGTCAACACTGGGTTTTACTCTGCACTGTCAACACTGGGTTTTACTCTGTACTGTCAACACTGGGTTTTCTGCACTGTCAACACTGGGTTTTACACACTGTCAACACTGGGTTTTACTCTGCACTGTCAACACTGGGGTTTTTACTCTGCACTGTCAACACTGGGGTTTTACTCTGTACTGTCAACACTGGGTTTTTACTCTGCACTGTCAACACTGGGTTTTCTGCACTGTCACTGTCAACACTGGGTTTTACTCTGTACTGTCAACACTGGGTTTTACTCTGCACTGTCAACACTGGGTTTTACTCTGCACTGTCAACACTGGGTTTTACTCTGCACTGTCAACACTGGGGTTTTACTCTGCACTGTCAACACTGGGTTTTACTCTGCACTGTCAACACTGGGTTTTACTCTGCACTGTCAACACTGGGGTTTTACTCTGCACTGTCAACACTGGGGTTTTACTCTGCACTGTCAACACTGGGTTTTAGTCTGCACTGTCAACACTGGGGTTTTACTCTGTACTGTCAACACTGGGGTTTTACTCTGCACTGTCAACACTGGGTTTTACTCTGCACTGTCAACACTGGGTTTTACTCTGTACTGTCAACACTGGGTTTTACTCTGCACTGTCAACACTGGGTTTTTACTCTGCACTGTCAACACTGGGTTTTACTCTGCACTGTCAACACTGGGTTTTACTCTGCACTGTCAACACTGGGTTTTACTCTGCACTGTCAACACTGGGTTTTACTCTGCACTGTCAACACTGGGTTTTTACTCTGCACTGTCAACACTGGGTTTTACTCTGCACTGTCAACACTGGGTTTTACTCTGCACTGTCAACACTGGGTTTTTACTCTGCACTGTCAACACTGGGTTTTACTCTGCACTGTCAACACTGGGTTTTACTCTGCACTGTCAACACTTTTACTCTGGGGGTTTTACTCTGTACTGTCAACACTGGGTTTTACTCTGCACTGTCAACACTGGGTTTTACTCTGTACTGTCAACACTGGGTTTTACTCTGTACTGTCAACACTGGGTTTTACTCTGTACTGTCAACACTGGGTTTTACTCTGTACTGTCAACACTGGGTTTTGCTCTGTACTGTCAACACTGGGTTTTTACTCTGCACTGTCAACACTGGGTTTTACTCTGCACTGTCAACACTGGGGTTTTACTCTGCACTGTCAACACTGGGGTTTACTCTGTACTGTCAACACTGGGGTTTTACTCTGCACTGTCAACACTGGGGTTTTACTCTGCACTGTCAACACTGGGGTTTTACTCTGCACTGTCAACACTGGGGTTTTACTCTGTACTGTCAACACTGGGTTTTTACTCTGTACTGTCAACACTGGGTTTTACTCTGTACTGTCAACACTGGGTTTTTACTCTGTACTGTCAACACTGGGTTTTACTCTGTACTGTCAACACTGGGTTTTACTCTGTACTGTCAACACTGGGTTTTACTCTGTACTGTCAACACTGGGTTTTACTCTGTACTGTCAACACTGGGTTTTACTCTGCACTGTCAACACTGGGGTTTACTCTGCACTGTCAACACTGGGTTTTACTCTGTACTGTCAACACTGGGTTTTACTCTGTACTGTCAACACTGGGTTTTAGTCTGTACTGTCAACACTGGGTTTTACTCTGCACTGTCAACACTGGGTTTTACTCTGTACTGTCAACACTGGGTTTTACTCTGCACTGTCAACACTGGGGTTTACTCTGTACTGTCAACACTGGGGTTTACTCTGCACTGTCAACACTGGGTTTTACTCTGCACTGTCAACACTGGGTTTTACTCTGCACTGTCAACACTGGGTTTTACTCTGTACTGTCAACACTGGGGTTTACTCTGTTTTTGTACTGTCAACACTGGGTTTTACTCTGTACTGTCAACACTGGGTTTTACTCTGTACTGTCAACACTGGGTTTTACTCTGCACTGTCAACACTGGGTTTTTTACAACACTGGGTTTTACTCTGTACTGTCAACACTGGGTTTTACTCTGTACTGTCAACACTGGGTTTTACTCTGCACTGTCAACACTGGGTTTTTACTCTGTACTGTCAACACTGGGTTTTTACTCTGTACTGTCAACACTGGGTTTTACTCTTCACTGTCAACACTGGGTTTTACTCTGCACTGTCAACACTGGGTTTTACTCTGTACTGTCAACACTGGGTTTTACTCTGCACTGTCAACACTGGGTTTTACTCTGCACTGTCAACACTGGGTTTTACTCTGTACTGTCAACACTGGGTTTTACTCTGTACTGTCAACACTGGGATTTACTCTGTACTGTCAACACTGGGGTTTTACTCTGTACTGTCAACACTGGGTTTTACTCTGTACTGTCAACACTGGGTTTTACTCTGTACTGTCAACACTGGGTTTTTACTCTGCACTGTCAACACTGGGTTTTACTCTGCACACTGTCAACACTGGGTTTTACTCTGTACTGTCAACACTGGGTTTTACTCTGTACTGTCAACACTGGGTTTTACTCTGCACTGTCAACACTGGGGTTTTACTCTGTACTGTCAACACTGGGTTTTACTCTGCACTGTCAACACTGGGTTTTACTCACTGTCAACACTGGGTTTTACTCTGCTGTCAACACTGGGTTTTACTCTGCACTGTCAACACTGGGTTTTACTCTGCACTGTCAACACTGGGTTTTACTCTGCACTGTCAACACTGGGTTTTACTCTGCACTGTCAACACTGGGGTTTACTCTGCACTGTCAACACTGGGTTTTACTCTGCACTGTCAACACTGGGTTTTACTGTCAACACTGGGTTTTACTTTACTGTCAACACTGGGTTTTACTCTGCACTGTCAACACTGGGGTTTTACTCTGTACTGTCAACACTGGGTTTTACTCTGCACTGTCAACACTGGGTTTTTACTCTGTACTGTCAACACTGGGTTTTTACTCTGTACTGTCAACACTGGGTTTTACTCTGCACTGTCAACACTGGGTTTTACTCTGTACTGTCAACACTGGGTTTTACTCTGCACTGTCAACACTGGGTTTTACTCTCTACTGTCAACACTGGGTTTTACTCTGCACTGTCAACACTGGGTTTTTACTCTGCACTGTCAACACTGGGTTTTACTCTGCACTGTCAACACTGGGTTTTACTCTGCACTGTCAACACTGGGGTTTACTCTGTACTGTCAACACTGGGTTTTACTCTGCACTGTCAACACTGGGTTTTACTCTGCACTGTCAACACTGGGTTTTACTCTGCACTGTCAACACTGGGTTTTACTCTGCACTGTCAACACTGGGTTTTACTCTGCACTGTCAACACTGGGTTTTACTCTGCACTGTCAACACTGGGTTTTACTCTGCACTGTCAACACTGGGTTTTACTCTGTACTGTCAACACTGGGTTTTACTCTGTACTGTCAACACTGGGTTTTACTCTGTACTGTCAACACTGGGTTTTACTCTGTACTGTCAACACTGGGTTTTACTCTGCACTGTCAACACTGGGTTTTACTCTGCACTGTCAACACTGGGTTTTACTCTGTCAACACTGGGTTTTACTCTAACTGTCAACACTGGGTTTTACTCTGCACTGTCAACACTGGGTTTTACTCTGCACTGTCAACACTGGGTTTTACTCTGTACTGTCAACACTGGGGTTTTACTCTGCACTGTCAACACTGGGGTTTTACTCTGTACTGTCAACACTGGGTTTTTACTCTGCACTGTCAACACTGGGTTTTACTCTGCACTGTCAACACTGGGTTTTACTCTGCACTGTCAACACTGGGTTTTACTCTGCACTGTCAACACTGGGTTTTACTCTGCACTGTCAACACTGGGTTTTACTCTGCACTGTCAACACTGGGTTTTACTCTGCACTGTCAACACTGGGTTTTACTCTGCACTGTCAACACTGGGTTTTTACTCTGCACTGTCAACACTGGGGTTTTACTCTGCACTGTCAACACTGGGGTTTTACTCTGTACTGTCAACACTGGGGTTTTACTCTGCACTGTCAACACTGGGTTTTACTCTGCACTGTCAACACTGGGGTTTTACTCTGCACTGTCAACACTGGGTTTTACTCTGCACTGTCAACACTGGGTTTTACTCTGCACTGTCAACACTGGGGTTTTTACTCTGCACTGTCAACACTGGGTTTTACTCTGCACTGTCAACACTGGGTTTTTACTCTGTACTGTCAACACTGGGTTTTTACTCTGCACTGTCAACACTGGGTTTTTACTCTGCACTGTCAACACTGGGTTTTACTCTGCACTGTCAACACTGGGTTTTACTCTGCACTGTCAACACTGGGTTTTACAACACTGGGTTTTACTCTGCACTGTCAACACTGGGTTTTACTCTGGGTCAACACTGGGTTTTACTCTGCACTGTCAACACTGGGGTTTTACTCTGGTCAACACTGGGTTTTACTCTGCACTGTCAACACTGGGTTTTACTCTGTACTGTCAACACTGGGTTTTACTCTGTACTGTCAACACTGGGTTTTACTCTGTACTGTCAACACTGGGTTTTACTCTGTACTGTCAACACTGGGTTTTACTCTGTACTGTCAACACTGGGTTTTACTCTGCACTGTCAACACTGGGTTTTACTCTGCACTGTCAACACTGGGTTTTACTCTGCACTGTCAACACTGGGTTTTACTCTGCACTGTCAACACTGGGTTTTACTCTGCACTGTCAACACTGGGGTTTTACTCTGCACTGTCAACACTGGGTTTTACTCTGCACTGTCAACACTGGGGTTTACTCTGCACTGTCAACACTGGGTTTTTACTCTGTACTGTCAACACTGGGTTTTACTCTGTACTGTCAACACTGGGTTTTTACTCTGTACTGTCAACACTGGGTTTTACTCTGCACTGTCAACACTGGGTTTTACTCTGTACTGTCAACACTGGGTTTTACTCTGCACTGTCAACACTGGGTTTTACTCTGTACTGTCAACACTGGGGTTTTACTCTGCACTGTCAACACTGGGGTTTTACTCTGTACTGTCAACACTGGGTTTTACTCTGCACTGTCAACACTGGGTTTTACTCTGTACTGTCAACACTGGGTTTTACTCTGTACTGTCAACACTGGGTTTTACTCTGCACTGTCAACACTGGGTTTTACTCTGTACTGTCAACACTGGGTTTTACTCTGCACTGTCAACACTGGGTTTTACTCTGTCAACACTGGGTTTTACTCTGGGGTTTTACTGTCAACACTGGGGTTTACTCTGCACTGTCAACACTGGGTTTTACTCTGCACTGTCAACACTGGGTTTTACTCTGCACTGTCAACACTGGGTTTTACTCTGTACTGTCAACACTGGGTTTTACTCTGTACTGTCAACACTGGGTTTTACTCTGTACTGTCAACACTGGGTTTTTACTCTGCACTGTCAACACTGGGTTTTACTCTGTACTGTCAACACTGGGTTTTTACTCTGCACTGTCAACACTGGGTTTTACTCTGTACTGTCAACACTGGGTTTTACTCTGCACTGTCAACACTGGGTTTTACTCTGCACTGTCAACACTGGGTTTTTACTCTGCACTGTCAACACTGGGTTTTTACTCTGCACTGTCAACACTGGGTTTTACTCTGTACTGTCAACACTGGGTTTTACTCTGCACTGTCAACACTGGGGTTTACTCTGCACTGTCAACACTGGGTTTTACTCTGTACTGTCAACACTGGGTTTTACTCTGTACTGTCAACACTGGGTTTTTACTCTGTACTGTCAACACTGGGTTTTACTCTGCACTGTCAACACTGGGTTTTACTCTGTACTGTCAACACTGGGGTTTTACTCTGCACTGTCAACACTGGGTTTTACTCTGTACTGTCAACACTGGGTTTTACTCTGCACTGTCAACACTGGGGTTTACTCTGCACTGTCAACACTGGGTTTTACTCTGTACTGTCAACACTGGGTTTTACTCTGTACTGTCAACACTGGGGTTTTCTGTACTGTCAACACTGGGGTTTTACTCTGTACTCTGCACTGTCAACACTGGGGTTTTACTCTGTACTGTCAACACTGGGTTTTTACTCTGCACTGTCAACACTGGGGTTTTACTCTTTACTGTCAACACTGGGTTTTACTCTTCACTGTCAACACTGGGTTTTACTCTGCACTGTCAACACTGGGTTTTACTCTGCACTGTCAACACTGGGTTTTACTCTGCACTGTCAACACTGGGTTTTACTCTGCACTGTCAACACTGGGTTTTACTCTGCACTGTCAACACTGGGTTTTACTCTGTACTGTCAACACTGGGTTTTACTCTGCACTGTCAACACTGGGTTTTACTCTGCACTGTCAACACTGGGGTTTTACTCTGTACTGTCAACACTGGGTTTTACTCTGGTCAACACTGGGTTTTACTCTGTACTGTCAACACTGGGTTTTACTCTGCACTGTCAACACTGGGGTTTTACTCTGTACTGTCAACACTGGGTTTTACTCTGCACTGTCAACACTGGGGTTTACTCTGCACTGTCAACACTGGGTTTTACTCTGCACTGTCAACACTGGGTTTTACTCTGCACTGTCAACACTGGGTTTTACTCTGCACTGTCAACACTGGGTTTTACTCTGCACTGTCAACACTGGGGTTTTACTCTGCACTGTCAACACTGGGGTTTTACTCTGCACTGTCAACACTGGGTTTTACTCTGCACTGTCAACACTGGGGTTTTACTCTGCACTGTCAACACTGGGTTTTTACTCTGTACTGTCAACACTGGGGTTTTACTCTGTACTGTCAACACTGGGGTTTTACTCTGTACTGTCAACACTGGGGTTTTACTCTGCACTGTCAACACTGGGGTTTTACTCTGCACTGTCAACACTGGGTTTTACTCTGCTCTGCTGTCAACACTGGGGTTTTACTCTGCACTGTCAACACTGGGTTTTACTCTGCACTGTCAACACTGGGTTTTACTCTGCACTGTCAACACTGGGGTTTTACTCTGTACTGTCAACACTGGGTTTTTCTCTGCACTGTCAACACTGGGTTTTACTCTGCACTGTCAACACTGGGTTTTACTCTGCACTGTCAACAACACTGGGTTTTACTCTGCACTGTCAACACTGGGTTTTACTCTGCACTGTCAACACTGGGTTTTACTCTGCACTGTCAACACTGGGGTTTTACTCTGCACTGTCAACACTGGGGTTTTACTCTGCACTGTCAACACTGGGTTTTACTCTGCACTGTCAACACTGGGTTTTACTCTGCACTGTCAACACTGGGTTTTACTCTGCACTGTCAACACTGGGTTTTACTCTGCACTGTCAACACTGGGTTTTACTCTGTACTGTCAACACTGGGTTTTACTCTGCACTGTCAACACTGGGTTTTACTCTGTACTGTCAACACTGGGTTTTACTCTGTACTGTCAACACTGGGTTTTACTCTGTCACTGTCAACACTGGGTTTTACTCTGTACTGTCAACACTGGGTTTTACTCTGTACTGTCAACACTGGGTTTTACTGCACTGTCAACACTGGGTTTTACTCTGTGTCAACACTGGGTTTTACTCTGTACTGTCAACACTGGGTTTTTACTCTGTACTGTCAACACTGGGTTTTACTCTGTACTGTCAACACTGGGTTTTACTCTGTACTGTCAACACTGGGTTTTACTCTGCACTGTCAACACTGGGTTTTACTCTGCACTGTCAACACTGGGTTTTACTCTGCACTGTCAACACTGGGGTTTTTGTACTCTGGGGTTTACTGTCAACACTGGGTTTTACTCTGTACTGTCAACACTGGGTTTTACTCTGCACTGTCAACACTGGGTTTTACTATGCACTGTCAACACTGGGTTTTACTCTGCACTGTCAACACTGGGTTTTACTCTGCACTGTCAACACTGGGTTTTACTCTGCACTGTCAACACTGGGTTTTACTCTGCACTGTCAACACTGGGTTTTTACTCTGCACTGTCAACACTGGGGTTTTACTCTGCACTGTCAACACTGGGTTTTACTCTGCACTGTCAACACTGGGTTTTACTCTGTACTGTCAACACTGGGGTTTACTCTGCACTGTCAACACTGGGTTTTACTGTCTGTCAACACTGGGTTTTACTCTGTACTGTCAACACTGGGTTTTACTCTGTACTGTCAACACTGGGTTTTACTCTGTACTGTCAACACTGGGTTTTACTCTGCACTGTCAACACTGGGTTTTACTCTACACTGTCAACACTGGGTTTTACTCTGCACTGTCAACACTGGGTTTTACTCTGCACTGTCAACACTGGGTTTTACTCTGCACTGTCAACACTGGGTTTTACTCTGCACTGTCAACACTGGGTTTTACTCTACACTGTCAACACTGGGTTTTACTCTGCACTGTCAACACTGGGGTTTTACTCTGCACTGTCAACACTGGGGTTTTACTCTGTACTGTCAACACTGGGTTTTTACTCTGCACTGTCAACACTGGGTTTTACTCTGCACTGTCAACACTGGGTTTTACTCTGCACTGTCAACACTGGGTTTTACTCTGCACTGTCAACACTGGGTTTTACTCTGCACTGTCAACACTGGGTTTTACTCTGCACTGTCAACACTGGGTTTTACTCTGCACTGTCAACACTGGGTTTTACTCTGCACTGTCAACACTGGGTTTTACTCTGCACTGTCAACACTGGGGTTTTACTCTGCACTGTCAACACTGGGGTTTTACTCTGTACTGTCAACACTGGGTTTTTACTCTGCACTGTCAACACTGGGGTTTTACTCTGCACTGTCAACACTGGGTTTTACTCTGCACTGTCAACACTGGGTTTTACTCTGTACTGTCAACACTGGGTTTTACTCTGCACTGTCAACACTGGGGTTTTACTCTGCACTGTCAACACTGGGTTTTTACTCTGCACTGTCAACACTGGGGTTTTACTCTGTACTGTCAACACTGGGTTTTACTCTGCACTGTCAACACTGGGTTTTTACTCTGCACTGTCAACACTGGGTTTTACTCTGCACTGTCAACACTGGGGTTTTACTCTGCACTGTCAACACTGGGGTTTTACTCTGCACTGTCAACACTGGGTTTTACTCTGCACTGTCAACACTGGGGTTTTACTCTGCACTGTCAACACTGGGTTTTACTCTGCACTGTCAACACTGGGTTTTACTCTGCACTGTCAACACTGGGTTTTACTCTGCACTGTCAACACTGGGGTTTTACTCTGCACTGTCAACACTGGGTTTTACTCTGTACTGTCAACACTGGGTTTTACTCTGTACTGTCAACACTGGGTTTTACTCTGTACTGTCAACACTGGGTTTTACTCTGTACTGTCAACACTGGGTTTTACTCTGCACTGTCAACACTGGGTTTTACTCTGCACTGTCAACACTGGGGTTTTACTCTGCACTGTCAACACTGGGGTTTACTCTGCACTGTCAACACTGGGGTTTACTCTGCACTGTCAACACTGGGGTTTTACTCTGCACTGTCAACACTGGGGTTTACTCTGTACTGTCAACACTGGGGGTTTACTCTGCACTGTCAACACTGGGTTTTTACTCTGTACTGTCAACACTGGGTTTTACTCTGTACTGTCAACACTGGGTTTTTACTCTGTACTGTCAACACTGGGTTTTACTCTGCACTGTCAACACTGGGTTTTACTCTGTACTGTCAACACTGGGTTTTACTCTGCACTGTCAACACTGGGTTTTACTCTGTACTGTCAACACTGGGTTTTACTCTGCACTGTCAACACTGGGGGTTTACTCTGTACTGTCAACACTGTGGTTTTACTCTGCACTGTCAACACTGGGGTTTACTCTGTACTGTCAACACTGGGTTTTAGTCTGTACTGTCAACACTGGGTTTTACTCTGCACTGTCAACACTGGGTTTTACTCTGTACTGTCAACACTGGGTTTTACTCTGCACTGTCAACACTGGGGTTTACTCTGTACTGTCAACACTGGGGTTTACTCTGCAGTGTCAACACTGGGTTTTACTCTGCACTGTCAACACTGGGTTTTACTCTGCACTGTCAACACTGGGGTTTACTCTGTACTGTTGGGGGTTTTAACACTGGGGTTTTACTCTGTACTGTCAACACTGGGGTTTTACTCTGTACTGTCAACACTGGGTTTTTACTCTGCACTGTCAACACTGTGGTTTTACTCTGTACTGTCAACACTGGGTTTTTACTCTGCACAGTCAACACTGGGTTTTACTCTGTACTGTCAACACTGGGTTTTACTCTGTACTGTCAACACTGGGTTTTTACTCTGCACTGTCAACACTGGGTTTTTACTCTGCACTGTCAACACTGGGTTTTTACTCTGTACTGTCAACACTGGGTTTTACTCTGTCACTGTCAACACTGGGTTTTACTCTGCACTGTCAACACTGGGTTTTACTCTGTACTGTCAACACTGGGTTTTACTCTGCACTGTCAACACTGGGTTTTACTATGCACTGTCAACACTGGGGTTTTACTCTGCACTGTCAACACTGGGTTTTACTCTGTACTGTCAACACTGGGTTTTACTCTGTACTGTCAACACTGGGGTTTTACTCTGCACTGTCAACACTGGGGTTTTACTCTGTACTGTCAACACTGGGTTTTACTCTGCACTGTCAACACTGGGGTTTACTCTGCACTGTCAACACTGGGTTTTACTCTGCACTGTCAACACTGGGTTTTACTCTGTACTGTCAACACTGGGGTTTTACTCTGTACTGTCAACACTGGGTTTTTACTCTGTACTGTCAACACTGGGTTTTACTCTGCACTGTCAACACTGGGGTTTTACTCTGGGTTTTACTGTCAACACTGGGGTTTTACTCTGCACTGTCAACACTGGGGTTTACTCTGCAACACTACTGTCAACACTGGGGTTTTACTCTGCACTGTCAACACTGGGGTTTACTCTGCACTGTCAACACTGGGGTTTACTCTGTCTGTCAACACTGGGTTTTACTCTGTACTGTCAACACTGGGTTTACTCTGTACTGTCAACACTGGGGTTTTACTCTGTACTGTCAACACTGGGGTTTTACTCTGTACTGTCAACACTGGGTTTTACTCTGCACTGTCAACACTGGGTTTTACTCTGTACTGTCAACACTGGGGTTTTACTCTGCACTGTCAACACTGGGTTTTACTCTGTACTGTCAACACTGGGTTTTACTCTGTACTGTCAACACTGGGTTTTTACTCTGCACTGTCAACACTGGGTTTTACTCTGCACTGTCAACACTGGGTTTTACTCTGCACTGTCAACACTGGGTTTTACTCTGTACTGTCAACACTGGGTTTTACTCTGCACTGTCAACACTGGGTTTTACTCTGCACTGTCAACACTGGGTTTTACTCTGCACTGTCAACACTGGGTTTTACTCTGTACTGTCAACACTGGGTTTTACTCTGTACTGTCAACACTGGGTTTTACTCTGCACTGTCAACACTGGGGTTTTACTCTGTACTGTCAACACTGGGTTTTACTCTGTGTCAACACTGGGTTTTACTGGTCAACACTGGGGTTTACTCTGCACTGTCAACACTGGGGTTTTACTCTGCACTGTCAACACTGGGTTTTACTCTGTACTGTCAACACTGGGTTTTACTCTGTACTGTCAACACTGGGTTTTTACACTGTCAACACTGGGGTTTTACTCTGTACTGTCAACACTGGGGTTTTACTCTGTTTTACTGTCAACACTGGGTTTTACTCTGTACTGTCAACACTGGGTTTTACTCTGCACTGTCAACACTGGGTTTTACTCTGCACTGTCAACACTGGGTTTTACTCTGCACTGTCAACACTGGGGTTTTACTCTGCACTGTCAACACTGGGTTTTACTCTGCACTGTCAACACTGGGGTTTTACTCTGCACTGTCAACACTGGGTTTTTACTCTGCACTGTCAACACTGGGTTTTACTCTGCACTGTCAACACTTTTTACTCTGCACTGTCAACACTGGGTTTTACTCTTACTGTCAACACTGGGTTTTACTCTGCACTGTCAACACTGGGTTTTACTCTGCACTGTGTCAACACTGGGTTTTTACTCTGTACTGTCAACACTGGGTTTTACTCTGCACTGTCAACACTGGGTTTTACTCTGTACTGTCAACACTGGGTTTTTACTCTGTACTGTCAACACTGGGTTTTACTCTGCACTGTCAACACTGGGTTTTACTCTGCACTGTCAACACTGGGTTTTACTCTGTACTGTCAACACTGGGTTTTACTCTGTACTGTCAACACTGGGTTTTACTCTGCACTGTCAACACTGGGTTTTACTCTGTACTGTCAACACTGGGTTTTACTCTGTACTGTCAACACTGGGTTTTACTCTGTACTGTCAACACTGGGTTTTACTCTGTACTGTCAACACTGGGTTTTACTCTGCACTGTCAACACTGGGTTTTACTCTGTACTGTCAACACTGGGTTTTACTCTGCACTGTCAACACTGGGGTTTTACTCTGTACTGTCAACACTGGGGTTTACTCTGCACTGTCAACACTGGGTTTTACTCTGCACTGTCAACACTGGGTTTTACTCTACTGTCAACACTGGGTTTTACTCTGTACTGTCAACACTGGGGTTTTACTCTGTACTGTCAACACTGGGTTTTACTCTGTACTGTCAACACTGGGTTTTACTCTGTACTGTCAACACTGGGTTTTACTCTGCACTGTCAACACTGGGTTTTACTCTGCACTGTCAACACTGGGTTTTACTCTGTACTGTCAACACTGGGTTTTACTCTGCACTGTCAACACTGGGTTTTACTCTGCACTGTCAACACTGGGTTTTACTCTGCACTGTCAACACTGGGTTTTACTCTGCACTGTCAACACTGGGTTTTACTCTGCACTGTCAACACTGGGTTTTTACTCTGCACTGTCAACACTGGGTTTTACTCTGCACTGTCAACACTGGGTTTTACTCTGCACTGTCAACACTGGGTTTTACTCTGCACTGTCAACACTGGGTTTTACTCTGCACTGTCAACACTGGGTTTTACTCTGTACTGTCAACACTGGGTTTTACTCTGTACTGTCAACACTGGGTTTTACTCTGCACTGTCAACACTGGGTTTTACTCTGTACTGTCAACACTGGGTTTTACTCTGTACTGTCACTGGGTCAACACTGGGTTTTACTCTGTACTGTCAACACTGGGTTTTACTCTGCACTGTCAACACTGGGTTTTACTCTGCACTGTCAACACTGGGTTTTACTGTCAACACTGGGTTTACTCACTGTCAACACTGGGTTTTACTCTGCACTGTCAACACTGGGTTTTACTCTGCACTGTCAACACTGGGTTTTACTCACTGTCAACACTGGGTTTTACTCTGCACTGTCAACACTGGGTTTTACTCTGCACTGTCAACACTGGGGTTTTACTCTGCACTGTCAACACTGGGTTTTACTCTGCACTGTCAACACTGGGTTTTACTCTGCACTGTCAACACTGGGTTTTACTCTGCACTGTCAACACTGGGTTTTACTCTGCACTGTCAACACTGGGGTTTTACTCTGCACTGTCAACACTGGGGTTTTACTCTGCACTGTCAACACTGGGGTTTTACTCTGAACTGTCAACACTGGGGTTTTACTCTTCACTGTCAACACTGGGTTTTACTCCGCACTGTCAACACTGGGTTTTACTCTGCACTGTCAACACTGGGGTTTTACTCTGCACTGTCAACACTGGGGTTTTACTCTGTACTGTCAACACTGGGGTTTTACTCTGCACTGTCAACACTGGGTTTTACTCTGCACTGTCAACACTGGGGTTTTTACTCTGAACTGTCAACACTGGGTTTTACTCTGAACTGTCAACACTGGGTTTTACTCTGCACTGTCAACACTGGGTTTTACTCTGCACTGTCAACACTGGGTTTTACTCTGCACTGTCAACACTGGGTTTTAACTGTCAACACTGGGTTTTACTCTGCACTGTCAACACTGGGTTTTACTCTGCACTGTCAACACTGGGTTTTTACTCTGCACTGTCAACACTGGGGTTTTACTCTGCACTGTCAACACTGGGGTTTTACTCTACACTGTCAACACTGGGTTTTACTCTTCACTGTCAACACTGGGTTTTACTCTGCACTGTCAACACTGGGTTTTACTCTGCACTGTCAACACTGGGGTTTTACTCTGTACTGTCAACACTGGGTTTTACTCTGCACTGTCAACACTGGGTTTTACTCTGTACTGTCAACACTGGGTTTTACTCTGTACTGTCAACACTGGGGTTTTTACTCTGTACTGTCAACACTGGGTTTTACTCTGTACTGTCAACACTGGGTTTTACTCTGTACTGTCAACACTGGGTTTTTACTCTGCACTGTCAACACTGGGTTTTACTCTGCACTGTCAACACTGGGGTTTTACTCTGCACTGTCAACACTGGGTTTTACTCTGCACTGTCAACACTGGGGGTTTACTCTGCACTGTCAACACTGGGTTTTACTCTGCACTGTCAACACTGGGGTTTACTCTGTACTGTCAACACTGGGGTTTACTCTGTACTGTCAACACTGGGTTTTTACTCTGTACTGTCAACACTGGGTTTTACTCTGTACTGTCAACACTGGGTTTTTACTCTGTACTGTCAACACTGGGTTTTACTCTGCACTGTCAACACTGGGTTTTACTCTGTACTGTCAACACTGGGTTTTACTCTGAACTGTCAACACTGGGTTTTACTCTGTACTGTCAACACTGGGTTTTACTCTGCACTGTCAACACTGGGGGTTTACTCTGTACTGTCAACACTGGGGTTTTACTCTGTACTGTCAACACTGGGTTTTACTCTGTACTGTCAACACTGGGTTTTAGTCTGTACTGTCAACACTGGGTTTTACTCTGCACTGTCAACACTGGGTTTTACTCTGTACTGTCAACACTGGGTTTTACTCTGCACTGTCAACACTGGGGTTTACTCTGTACTGTCAACACTGGGGGTTTACTCTGCAGTGTCAACACTGGGTTTTACTCTGCACTGTCAACACTGGGTTTTACTCTGCACTGTCAACACTGGGGTTTACTCTGTACACTGTTAACACTGGGGTTTTACTCTGTACTGTCAACACTGGGTTTTACTCTGTACTGTCAACACTGGGTTTTACTCTGCACTGTCAACACTGGGTTTTACTCTGTACTGTCAACACTGGGTTTTACTCTGCACTGTCAACACTGGGTTTTACTCTGTACTGTCAACACTGGGTTTTACTCTGTACTGTCAACACTGGGTTTTTACTCTGCACTGTCAACACTGGGTTTTTACTCTGCACTGTCAACACTGGGTTTTACTCTGTACTGTCAACACTGGGGTTTTACTCTGTACTGTCAACACTGGGTTTTTACTCTGCACTGTCAACACTGGGTTTTACTCTGTACTGTCAACACTGGGTTTTACTCTGTACTGTCAACACTGGGTTTTACTCTGCACTGTCAACACTGGGTTTTACTCTGCACTGTCAACACTGGGGTTTTACTCTGCACTGTCAACACTGGGTTTTACTCTGCACTGTCAACACTGGGTTTTACTCTGTACTGTCAACACTGGGGTTTTACTCTGCACTGTCAACACTGGGGTTTTACTCTGTACTGTCAACACTGGGTTTTACTCTGCACTGTCAACACTGGGGTTTACTCTGCACTGTCAACACTGGGGTTTTACTCTGCACTGTCAACACTGGGGTTTTACTCTGCACTGTCAACACTGGGGTTTTACTCTGTACTGTCAACACTGGGTTTTACTCTGTACTGTCAACACTGGGGTTTTACTCTGTACTGTCAACACTGGGGTTTTACTCTGTACTGTCAACACTGGGGTTTTACTCTGTACTGTCAACACTGGGGTTTACTCTGCACTGTCAACACTGGGGTTTTACTCTGCACTGTCAACACTGGGTTTTACTCTGCACTGTCAACACTGGGTTTTACTCTGTACTGTCAACACTGGGTTTTACTCTGTACTGTCAACACTGGGGTTTTACTCTGTACTGTCAACACTGGGGTTTGGGTTTTACTCTGTACTGTCAACACTGGGGTTTTACTCTGTACTGTCAACACTGGGTTTTACTCTGCACTGTCAACACTGGGTTTTACTCTGTACTGTCAACACTGGGTTTTACTCTGTCAACACTGGGTTTTACTCTGCACTGTCAACACTGGGTTTTACTCTGCACTGTCAACACTGGGTTTTTACTCTGTACTGTCAACACTGGGGTTTTACTCTTCACTGTCAACACTGGGTTTTACTCTGCACTGTCAACACTGGGTTTTACTCTGTTGTCAACACTGGGTTTTTACTCTGCACTGTCAACACTGGGTTTTACTCTGCACTGTCAACACTGGGGTTTTACTCTGCACTGTCAACACTGGGTTTTACTCTGTACTGTCAACACTGGGTTTTACTCTGTACTGTCAACACTGGGTTTTACTCTGCACTGTCAACACTGGGGTTTACTCTGTACTGTCAACACTGGGTTTTACTCTGCACTGTCAACACTGGGGTTTACTCTGCACTGTCAACACTGGGGTTTTACTCTGCACTGTCAACACTGGGTTTTACTCTGTACTGTCAACACTGGGGTTTTACTCTGTACTGTCAACACTGGGTTTTACTCTGCACTGTCAACACTGGGGTTTTACTCTGCACTGTCAACACTGGGGTTTTACTCTGTCTGTCAACACTGGGTTTTACTCTGCACTGTCAACACTGGGTTTTACTCTGCACTGTCAACACTGGGTTTTACTCTGCACTGTCAACACTGGGTTTTACTCTGCACTGTCAACACTGGGTTTTACTCTGCACTGTCAACACTGGGTTTTACTCTGCACTGTCAACACTGGGTTTTACTCTGCACTGTCAACACTGGGTTTTACTCTGCACTGTCAACACTGGGTTTTACTCTGCACTGTCAACACTGGGGTTTTACTCTACACTGTCAACACTGGGTTTTACTCTGCACTGTCAACACTGGGTTTTACTGTCACTGTCAACACTGGGTTTTACTCTGCACTGTCAACACTGGGGTTTTACTCTGCTACTGTCAACACTGGGTTTTACTCTGCACTGTCAACACTGGGTTTTACTCTGTACTGTCAACACTTTTTACTCTGTACTGTCAACACTGGGTTTTACTCTGTCACTGTCAACACTGGGTTTTACTCTGTACTGTCAACACTGGGTTTTACTCTGTACTGTCAACACTGGGTTTTACTCTGTACTGTCAACACTGGGTTTTACTCTGCACTGTCAACACTGGGTTTTACTCTGTACTGTCAACACTGGGGTTTTACTCTGTACTGTCAACACTGGGTTTTACTCTGTACTGTCAACACTGGGTTTTACTCTGTACTGTCAACACTGTGGTTTTACTCTGCACTGTCAACACTGGGGTTTACTCTGTACTGTCAACACTGGGTTTTACTCTGCACTGTCAACACTGGGGGTTTACTCTGTACTGTCAACACTGTGGTTTTACTCTGCACTGTCAACACTGGGTTTTACTCTGCACTGTCAACACTGGGTTTTACTCTGCACTGTCAACACTGGGTTTTACTCTGTACTGTCAACACTGGGGTTTTACTCTGCACTGTCAACACTGGGTTTTACTCTGTACTGTCAACACTGGGTTTTTACTCTGCACTGTCAACACTGGGTTTTACTCTGTACTGTCAACACTGGGTTTTTACTCTGCACTGTCAACACTGGGTTTTACTCTGTACTGTCAACACTGGGTTTTACTCTGTACTGTCAACACTGGGTTTTACTCTGCACTGTCAACACTGGGTTTTACTCTGCACTGTCAACACTGGGTTTTACTCTGCACTGTCAACACTGGGTTTTACTCTGTACTGTCAACACTGGGTTTTACTCTGTACTGTCAACACTGGGTTTTACTCTGCACTGTCAGCACTGGGTTTTACTCTGCACTGTCAACACTGGGTTTTACTATGCACTGTCAACACTGGGGTTTTACTCTGCACTGTCAACACTGGGTTTTACTCTGTACTGTCAACACTGGGTTTTACTCTGTACTGTCAACACTGGGGTTTTACTCTGCACTGTCAACACTGGGGTTTTACTCTGTACTGTCAACACTGGGTTTTACTCTGCACTGTCAACACTGGGGTTTACTCTGCACTGTCAACACTGGGTTTTACTCTGTACTGTCAACACTGGGTTTTACTCTGTACTGTCAACACTGGGTTTTACTCTGTACTGTCAACACTGGGTTTTTAACACTGGGGTTTTACTCTGCACTGTCAACACTGGGTTTTACTCTGTACTGTCAACACTGGGTTTTACTCTGCACTGTCAACACTGGGGTTTACTCTGTACTGTCAACACTGGGTTTTACTCTGCACTGTCAACACTGGGTTTTACTCTGCACTGTCAACACTGGGTTTTACTCTGTACTGTCAACACTGGGTTTTACTCTGTACTGTCAACACTGGGTTTTACTCTGTACTGTTTTAACACTGGGTTTTACTCTGCACTGTCAACACTGGGTTTTACTCTGTACTGTCAACACTGGGTTTTACTCTGCACTGTCAACACTGGGTTTTACTCTGTACTGTCAACACTGGGTTTTACTCTGCACTGTCAACACTGGGGTTTTACTCTGTACTGTCAACACTGGGTTTTACTCTGTACTGTCAACACTGGGTTTTTACTTTAACACTGGGTTTTACTGTACTGTCAACACTGGGGTTTTACTCTGTACTGTCAACACTGGGTTTTACTCTGCACTGTCAACACTGGGTTTTACTCTGCACTGTCAACACTGGGTTTTACTCTGCACTGTCAACACTGGGTTTTACTCTGCACTGTCAACACTGGGGTTTTACTCTGTACTGTCAACACTGGGTTTTACTCTGTACTGTCAACACTGGGTTTTACTCTGTACTGTCAACACTGGGTTTTACTCTGCACTGTCAACACTGGGTTTTACTCTGTACTGTCAACACTGGGTTTTACTCTGCACTGTCAACACTGGGTTTTACTCTGCACTGTCAACACTGGGTTTTACTCTGCACTGTCAACACTGGGTTTTACTCTGTACTGTCAACACTGGGTTTTACTCTGCACTGTCAACACTGGGTTTTTACTCTGCACTGTCAACACTGGGTTTTACTCTGTACTGTCAACACTGGGGTTTTACTCTGCACTGTCAACACTGGGTTTTACTCTGCACTGTCAACACTGGGTTTTACTCTGTACTGTCAACACTGGGTTTTACTCTGTACTGTCAACACTGGGTTTTACTCTGTACTGTCAACACTGGGTTTTACTCTGTACTGTCAACACTGGGTTTTACTCTGCACTGTCAACACTGGGGTTTTACTCTGCACTGTCAACACTGGGTTTTACTCTGCACTGTCAACACTGGGGTTTTACTCTGCACTGTCAACACTGGGTTTTACTCTGCACTGTCAACACTGGGTTTACTCTGCACTGTCAACACTGGGGTTTTACTCTGTCACTGTCAACACTGGGGTTTTACTCTGCACTGTCAACACTGGGTTTTACTCTGCACTGTCAACACTGGGTTTTACTCTGTACTGTCAACACTGGGTTTTACTCTGCACTGTCAACACTGGGGGTTTACTCTGTACTGTCAACACTGTGGTTTTACTCTGCACTGTCAACACTGGGGTTTTACTCTGCACTGTCAACACTGGGTTTTACTCTGCACTGTCAACACTGGGTTTTACTCTGCACTGTCAACACTGCGGTTTTTACTCTGCACTGTCAACACTGGGGTTTTACTCTGCACTGTCAACACTGGGTTTTACTCTGCACTGTCAACACTGGGGTTTTACTCTGTACTGTCAACACTGGGGTTTTACTCTGCACTGTCAACACTGGGGTTTACTCTGCACTGTCAACACTGGGTTTTACTCTGTACTGTCAACACTGGGTTTTACTCTGTACTGTCAACACTGGGTTTTACTCTGTACTGTCAACACTGGGTTTTACTCTGCACTGTCAACACTGGGTTTTACTCTGTACTGTCAACACTGGGTTTTACTCTGTACTGTCAACACTGGGTTTTACTCTGTACTGTCAACACTGGGTTTTACTCTGCACTGTCAACACTGGGTTTTACTCTGTACTGTCAACACTGGGTTTTACTCTGTACTGTCAACACTGGGTTTTTACTCTGTACTGTCAACACTGGGTTTTACTCTGTACTGTCAACACTGGGTTTTACTCTGCACTGTCAACACTGGGTTTTTACTCTGCACTGTCAACACTGGGGTTTTACTCTGTACTGTCAACACTGGGTTTTACTCTGCACTGTCAACACTGGGTTTTACTCTGCACTGTCAACACTGGGTTTTACTCTGCACTGTCAACACTGGGTTTTACTCTGCACTGTCAACACTGGGTTTTACTCTGCACTGTCAACACTGGGTTTTACTCTGCACTGTCAACACTGGGGTTTTACTCTGCACTGTCAACACTGGGTTTTACTCTGCACTGTCAACACTGGGTTTTACTCTGCACTGTCAACACTGGGTTTTACTCTGCACTGTCAACACTGGGTTTTACTCTGCACTGGGTTTTACTGTCAACACTGGGTTTTACTCTGCACTGTCAACACTGGGTTTTACTCTGCACTGTCAACACTGGGTTTTACTCTGTACTGTCAACACTGGGTTTTACTCTGTACTGTCAACACTGGGTTTTACTCTGCACTGTCAACACTGGGTTTTACTCTGCACTGTCAACACTGGGTTTTACTCTGCACTGTCAACACTGGGTTTTACTCTGCACTGTCAACACTGGGTTTTACTCTGCACTGTCAACACTGGGTTTTACTCTGTGTCAACACTGGGTTTTACTCTACACTGTCAACACTGGGTTTTACTCTGCACTGTCAACACTGGGTTTTACTCTGCACTGTCAACACTGGGTTTTACTCTGCACTGTCAACACTGGGTTTTACTCTGTACTGTCAACACTGGGTTTTACTCTGCACTGTCAACACTGGGTTTTACTCTGCACTGTCAACACTGGGTTTTACTCTGCACTGTCAACACTGGGTTTTACTCTGCACTGTCAACACTGGGTTTTACTCTGCACTGTCAACACTGGGTTTTACTCTGCACTGTCAACACTGGGTTTTACTCTGCACTGTCAACACTGGGTTTTACTCTGCACTGTCAACACTGGGTTTTACTCTGCACTGTCAACACTGGGGTTTTACTCTGCACTGTCAACACTGGGGTTTTACTCTGTACTGTCAACACTGGGGTTTTACTCTGCACTGTCAACACTGGGTTTTACTCTGCACTGTCAACACTGGGTTTTACTCTGCACTGTCAACACTGGGTTTTACTCTGCACTGTCAACACTGGGTTTTACTCTGCACTGTCAACACTGGGGTTTTACTCTGCACTGTCAACACTGGGTTTTTACTCTGCACTGTCAACACTGGGTTTTACTCTGCACTGTCAACACTGGGTTTTACTCTGCACTGTCAACACTGGGTTTTTACTCTGCACTGTCAACACTGGGTTTTTACTCTGCACTGTCAACACTGGGGTTTTACTCTGCACTGTCAACACTGGGGTTTTACTCTGCACTGTCAACACTGGGTTTTACTCTGCACTGTCAACACTGGGTTTTACTCTGCACTGTCAACACTGGGTTTTACTCTGCACTGTCAACACTGGGGTTTTTACTCTGCACTGTCAACACTGGGGTTTTACTCTGCACTGTCAACACTGGGGTTTTACTCTGTACTGTCAACACTGGGTTTTTACTCTGTACTGTCAACACTGGGGTTTTTACTCTGTACTGTCAACACTGGGTTTTTACTCTGTACTGTCAACACTGGGTTTTGCTCTGTACTGTCAACACTGGGTTTTTACTCTGCACTGTCAACACTGGGTTTTACTCTGCACTGTCAACACTGGGGTTTTACTCTGCACTGTCAACACTGGGGTTTTACTCTGCACTGTCAACACTGGGGTTTACTCTGCACTGTCAACACTGGGGTTTTACTCTGCACTGTCAACACTGGGGTTTACTCTGTACTGTCAACACTGGGGGTTTACTCTGCACTGTCAACACTGGGTTTTTACTCTGTACTGTCAACACTGGGTTTTACTCTGTACTGTCAACACTGGGTTTTTACTCTGTACTGTCAACACTGGGTTTTACTCTGCACTGTCAACACTGGGTTTTACTCTGTACTGTCAACACTGGGTTTTACTCTGAACTGTCAACACTGGGTTTTACTCTGTACTGTCAACACTGGGTTTTACTCTGCACTGTCAACACTGGGGTTTACTCTGTACTGTCAACACTGGGTTTTACTCTGTACTGTCAACACTGGGTTTTACTCTGTACTGTCAACACTGGGTTTTAGTCTGTACTGTCAACACTGGGTTTTACTCTGCACTGTCAACACTGGGTTTTACTCTGTACTGTCAACACTGGGTTTTACTCTGCACTGTCAACACTGGGGTTTACTCTGTACTGTCAACACTGGGGTTTACTCTGCAGTGTCAACACTGGGTTTTACTCTGCACTGTCAACACTGGGTTTTACTCTGCACTGTCAACACTGGGGTTTACTCTGTACTGTTAACACTGGGGTTTTACTCTGTACTGTCAACACTGGGGTTTTACTCTGTACTGTCAACACTGGGTTTTACTCTGCACTGTCAACACTGTGGTTTTACTCTGTACTGTCAACACTGGGTTTTTACTCTGCACAGTCAACACTGTGGTTTTACTCTGTACTGTCAACACTGGGTTTTACTCTGTACTGTCAACACTGGGTTTTTACTCTGCACTGTCAACACTGGGTTTTTACTCTGCACTGTCAACACTGGGTTTTACTCTGTACTGTCAACACTGGGTTTTACTCTTCACTGTCAACACTGGGTTTTACTCTGCACTGTCAACACTGGGTTTTACTCTGTACTGTCAACACTGGGTTTTACTCTGCACTGTCAACACTGGGTTTTACTATGCACTGTCAACACTGGGGTTTTACTCTGCACTGTCAACACTGGGTTTTACTCTGTACTGTCAACACTGGGTTTTACTCTGTACTGTCAACACTGGGGTTTTACTCTGCACTGTCAACACTGGGGTTTTACTCTGTACTGTCAACACTGGGTTTTACTCTGCACTGTCAACACTGGGGTTTACTCTGCACTGTCAACACTGGGGTTTTACTCTGCACTGTCAACACTGGGTTTTACTCTGTACTGTCAACACTGGGGTTTTACTCTGTACTGTCAACACTGGGTTTTTACTCTGTACTGTCAACACTGGGTTTTTACTCTGCACTGTCAACACTGGGGTTTTACTCTGTACTGTCAACACTGGGGTTTTACTCTGCACTGTCAACACTGGGGTTTACTCTGTACTGTCAACACTGGGGTTTTACTCTGCACTGTCAACACTGGGGTTTACTCTGCACTGTCAACACTGGGGTTTACTCTGTACTGTTAACACTGGGGTTTTACTCTGTACTGTCAACACTGGGGTTTACTCTGTACTGTCAACACTGGGTTTTACTCTGTACTGTCAACACTGGGGTTTTACTCTGTACTGTCAACACTGGGTTTTTACTCTGCACTGTCAACACTGTGGTTTTACTCTGTACTGTCAACACTGGGTTTTTACTCTGCACTGTCAACACTGGGTTTTACTCTGTACTGTCAACACTGGGTTTTACTCTGTACTGTCAACACTGGGTTTTACTCTGCACTGTCAACACTGGGGTTTACTCTTCACTGTCAACACTGGGTTTTACTCTGCACTGTCAACACTGGGTTTTACTCTGTACTGTCAACACTGGGTTTTACTCTGCACTGTCAACACTGGGTTTTACTCTGCACTGTCAACACTGGGGTTTACTCTGCACTGTCAACACTGGGTTTTACTCTGTACTGTCAACACTGGGTTTTACTCTGTACTGTCAACACTGGGGTTTTACTCTGCACTGTCAACACTGGGGTTTTACTCTGTACTGTCAACACTGGGTTTTACTCTGCACTGTCAACACTGGGGTTTACTCTGCACTGTCAACACTGGGGTTTTACTCTGCACTGTCAACACTGGGTTTTACTCTGTACTGTCAACACTGGGGTTTTACTCTGTACTGTCAACACTGGGTTTTTACTCTGCACTGTCAACACTGGGGTTTTACTCTGTACTGTCAACACTGGGGTTTTACTCTGTACTGTCAACACTGGGTTTTACTCTGTACTGTCAACACTGGGTTTTACTCTGTACTGTCAACACTGGGTTTTACTCTGCACTGTCAACACTGGGGTTTTACTCTGAACTGTCAACACTGGGGTTTTACTCTTCACTGTCAACACTGGGTTTTACTCCGCACTGTCAACACTGGGTTTTACTCTGCACTGTCAACACTGGGGTTTTACTCTGCACTGTCAACACTGGGGTTTTACTCTGTACTGTCAACACTGGGGTTTTACTCTTCACTGTCAACACTGGGTTTTACTCTTCACTGGCAACACTGGATTTTACTCTGCACTGTTAACACTGGGTTTTACTCTGCACTGTCAACACTGGGGTTTTACTCTGCACTGTCAACACTGGGTTTTACTCTGCACTGTCAACACTGGGTTTTACTCTGTACTGTCAACACTGGGTTTTACTCTGTACTGTCAACACTGGGTTTTACTCTGTACTGTCAACACTGGGTTTTACTCTGTACTGTCAACACTGGGTTTTACTCTGTACTGTCAACACTGGGTTTTACTCTGTACTGTCAACACTGGGTTTTACTCTGTACTGTCAACACTGGGTTTTACTCTGCACTGTCAACACTGGGTTTTACTCTGCACTGTCAACACTGGGTTTTACTCTGTACTGTCAACACTGGGTTTTACTCTGTACAGTCAACACTGGGTTTTACTCTGTACTGTCAACACTGGGTTTTACTCTGTACTGTCAACACTGGGTTTTACTCTGCACTGTCAACACTGGGGTTTTTTACTCTGCACTGTCAACACTGGGGTTTTACTCTGTACTGTCAACACTGGGTTTTACTCCGCACTGTCAACACTGGGTTTTACTCCGCACTGTCAACACTGGGTTTTACTCTGCACTTTCAACACTGGGTTTTACTCTGCACTGTCAACACTGGGATTTACTCTGCACTGTCAACACTGGGGTTTACTCTGCACTGTCAACACTGGGGTTTTACTCTGCACTGTCAACACTGGGGTTTTACTCTGCACTGTCAACACTGGGTTTTACTCTGCACTGTCAACACTGGGTTTTACTCTGTACTGTCAACACTGGGTTTTACTCTGCACTGTCAACACTGGGATTTACTCTGCACTGTCAACACTGGGGTTTACTCTGCACTGTCAACACTGGGTTTTACTCTGCACTGTCAACACTGGGTTTTACTCTGCACTGTCAACACTGGGGTTTTACTCTGCACTGTCAACACTGGGGTTTTACTCTGCACTGTCAACACTGGGTTTTTACTCTGCACTGTCAACACTGGGGTTTTACTCTTCACTGTCAACACTGGGTTTTACTCTTCACTGTCAACACTGGGTTTTACTCTGCACTGTTAACACTGGGTTTTACTCTGCACTGTCAACACTGGGGTTTTACTCTGCACTGTCAACACTGGGTTTTACTCTGCACTGTCAACACTGGGTTTTACTCTGTACTGTCAACACTGGGTTTTACTCTGTACTGTCAACACTGGGTTTTACTCTGTACTGTCAACACTGGGGTTTACTCTGTACTGTTAACACTGGGGTTTTACTCTGTACTGTCAACACTGGGGTTTTACTCTGTACTGTCAACACTGGGTTTTTACTCTGCACTGTCAACACTGTGGTTTTACTCTGTACTGTCAACACTGGGTTTTTACTCTGCACAGTCAACACTGTGGTTTTACTCTGTACTGTCAACACTGGGTTTTACTCTGTACTGTCAACACTGGGTTTTTACTCTGCACTGTCAACACTGGGTTTTTACTCTGCACTGTCAACACTGGGTTTTTACTCTGTACTGTCAACACTGGGGTTTTACTCTTCACTGTGAACACTGGGTTTTTACTCTGCACTGTCAACACTGGGTTTTACTCTGTACTGTCAACACTGGGTTTTACTCTGCACTGTCAACACTGGGTTTTACTCTGCACTGTCAACACTGGGGTTTTACTCTGCACTGTCAACACTGGTTTTTTTACTCTGTACTGTCAACACTGGGTTTTGCTCTGTACTGTCAACACTGGGGTTTTACTCTGCACTGTCAACACTGGGTTTTACTCTGCACTGTCAACACTGGGTTTTACTCTGCACTGTCAACACTGGGGTTTACTCTGCACTGTCAACACTGGGTTTTAGTCTGCACTGTCAACACTGGGTTTTACTCTGTACTGTCAACACTGGGGTTTTACTCTGTACTGTCAACACTGGGTTTTACTCTGCACTGTCAACACTGGGGTTTTACTCTGTACTGTCAACACTGGGGTTTTACTCTGCACTGTCAACACTGGGGTTTACTCTGTACTGTCAACACTGGGGTTTTACTCTGCACTGTCAACACTGGGTTTTACTCTGTACTGTCAACACTGGGTTTTACTCTGTACTGTCAACACTGGGTTTTACTCTGTACTGTCAACACTGGGTTTTACTCTGCACTGTCAACACTGGGGTTTTACTCTGCACTGTCAACACTGGGGTTTTACTCTGCACTGTCAACACTGGGGTTTTACTCTGCACTGTCAACACTGGGTTTTACTCTGCACTGTCAAGACTGGGATTTACTCTGCACTGTCAACACTGGGTTTTACTCTGCACTGTCAACACTGGGTTTTACTCTGCACTGTCAACACTGGGTTTTACTCTGCACTGTCAACACTGGGTTTTACTCTGCACTGTCAACACTGGGTTTTACTCTGCACTGTCAACACTGGGATTTACTCTGCACTGTCAACACTGGGGTTTACTCTGCACTGTCAACACTGGGGTTTTACTCTGCGCTGTCAACACTGGGTTTTACTCTGCACTGTCAACACTGGGTTGTACTCTGTACTGTCAACACTGGGATTTACTCTGCACTGTCAACACTGGGGTTTACTCTGCACTGTCAACACTGGGGTTTTACTCTGCACTGTCAACACTGGGGTTTTACTCTGCACTGTCAACACTGGGTTTTTACTCTGCACTGTCAACACTGGGGTTTTACTCTTCACTGTCAACACTGGGTTTTACTCTTCACTGTCAACACTGGATTTTACTCTGCACTGTTAACACTGGGTTTTACTCTGAACTGTCAACACTGGGGTTTTACTCTCTACTGTCAACACTGGGTTTTACTCTGCACTGTCAACACTGGGTTTTACTCTGTACTGTCAACACTGGGTTTTACTCTGTACTGTCAACACTGGGTTTTACTCTGTACTGTCAACACTGGGTTTTACTCTGTACTGTCAACACTGGGTTTTACTCTGTACTGTCAACACTGGGTTTTACTCTGTACTGTCAACACTGGGTTTTACTCTGTACTGTCAACACTGGGTTTTACTCTGTCTGTCAACACTGGGTTTTACTCTGCACTGTCAACACTGGGTTTTACTCTGTACTGTCAACACTGGGTTTTACTCTGTACAGTCAACACTGGGTTTTACTCTGTACTGTCAACACTGGGTTTTACTCTGTACTGTCAACACTGGGTTTTACTCTGCACTGTCAACACTGGGGTTTTACTCTGCACTGTCAACACTGGGGTTTTACTCTGTACTGTCAACACTGGGTTTTACTCCGCACTGTCAACACTGGGTTTTACTCTGCACTGTCAACACTGGGTTTTACTCTGCACTTTCAACACTGGGTTTTACTCTGCACTGTCAACACTGGGATTTACTCTGCACTGTCAACACTGGGGTTTACTCTGCACTGTCAACACTGGGGTTTTACTCTGCACTGTCAACACTGGGGTTTTACTCTGCGCTGTCAACACTGGGTTTTACTCTGCACTGTCAACACTGGGTTTTACTCTGCACTGTCAACACTGGGTTTTACTCTGCACTGTCAACACTGGGTTTTACTCTGCACTGTCAACACTGGGGTTTACTCTGCACTGTCAACACTGGGTTTTACTCTGCACTGTCAACACTGGGTTTTACTCTGCACTGTCAACACTGGGGTTTTACTCTGCACTGTCAACACTGGGGTTTTACTCTGCACTGTCAACACTGGGGTTTTACTCTGTACTGTCAACACTGGGGTTTTACTCTTCACTGTCAACACTGGGTTTTACTCTTCACTGGCAACACTGGATTTTACTCTGCACTGTTAACACTGGGTTTTACTCTGCACTGTCAACACTGGGGTTTTACTCTGCACTGTCAACACTGGGTTTTACTCTGCACTGTCAACACTGGGTTTTACTCTGTACTGTCAACACTGGGTTTTACTCTGTACTGTCAACACTGGGTTTTACTCTGCACTGTCAACACTGGGTTTTACTCTACTGTCAACACTGGGTTTTACTCTGTACTGTCAACACTGGGTTTTACTCTGTACTGTCAACACTGGGTTTTACTCTACACTGTCAACACTGGGTTTTACTCTGCACTGTCAACACTGGGTTTTACTCTGTACTGTCAACACTGGGTTTTACTCTGCACTGTCAACACTGGGTTTTACTCTGTACTGTCAACACTGGGGTTTTACTCTGTACTGTCAACACTGGGTTTTACTCTGTACTGTCAACACTGGGTTTTACTCTGTACTGTCAACACTGGGTTTTTACTCTGCACTGTCAACACTGGGTTTTACTCTGCACTGTCAACACTGGGTTTTTACTTTTTTATTCTTCTTCCTACTTCCTCTCTGAGCGTCTCGATCGGTCCGCAACTTTCATTGTTATTAGCAGCTCGTCGTGTTTATGTTAACATCAAGGAATATTTCCCTTCCTCTGGGCATATGAACATCAGGAATCTGGACCTGAGGCAGAAGTAATCCGGGGAGACTGGAGTTGTTACCTCCCTAGTTAGTCTCACCGGAGGAAAAGAGAGAGATTGTACCGTGAGAGTCACACCCTCTGTTGTGCTCTCCCTCCCTCTGCTGAGACTGACCATCAAATGCAGGTGCCATTTACTCCGGTGAAATAACAAAAAACAGATTTATTTCAATTTATGCTCAGCTGTGTCTCGCAAGTGCTACACCAACTGATCTATTTTGTTAGCAAAGCTTGAGTGTTGAAATATAACATGTTCTGAGAATAATGATATTGGCAGACCAGTTATATAGCCCATATGAGGTAATAATGCATTAGGTCTACTGCACAAACCTCATTCCTACACAACTGTTTTTAATAATATTACATAGGGTGAAATGTTTTATCATGTTAAAAAACATCTGAGCAGTAATTCTTGCTTTTTGACTCCGAAAGTAATCTTGACTCAAGTTTGGTGACCACTGATCTACAGGGCTTGAACTCTACAGGGCTTGTACTCTACAGGGCATGTACTCTACAGGGCATGTACTCTACAGGGCATGTACTCTACAGGGCATGTCCTCTACAGGGCATGTACTCTACAGGGCATGTCCTCTACAGGGCATGTACTCTACAGGGCATGTACACTACAGGGCATGTCCTCTACAGGGCACGTCCTCTACAGGGCATGTACTCTACAGGGCATGTAAACTACAGGGCATGTACACTACAGGGCTTGATCTACAGGGCATGTCCTCTACAGGGCATGTACACTACACGGCTTGATCTACAGGGCATGTCCTCTACAGGGCTTGAACTACAGGGCATGTACTCTACAGGGCATGTCCTCTACAGGGCACGTCCTCTACAGGGCATGTCCTCTACAGGGCATGTAAACTACAGGGCATGTACACTACAGGGCTTGATCTACAGGGCATGTCCTCTACAGGGCATGTACACTACAGGGCTTGATCTACAGGGCATGTCCTCTACAGGGCATGTACTCTACAGGGCATATTATTATTATTATATTATGTACTCTACAGGGCTTGAACTCTACAGGGCATGTACTCTACAGGGCATGTCCTCTACAGGGCATGTCCTCTACAGGGCATGTCCTCTACAGGGCATGTACTCTACAGGGCATGTCCTCTACAGGGCACGTCCTCTACAGGGCATGTACTCTACAGGGCATGTACACTACAGGGCATGTACACTACAGGGCTTGATCTACAGGGCATGTCCTCTACAGGGCATGTACACTACAGGGCTTGATCTACAGGGCATGTCCTCTACAGGGCATGTACTCTACAGGGCATGTACTCCACAGGGCATGTACTCCACAGGGCATGAACTCTACAGGGCATGAACTCTACAGGGCATGTCCTCTACAGGGCACGTCCTCTACAGGGCATGTACTCTACAGGGCATGTAAACTACAGGGCATGTACACTACAGGGCTTGATCTACAGGGCATGTCCTCTACAGGGCATGTACACTACAGGGCTTGATCTACAGGGCATGTCCTCTACAGGGCATGTACTCTACAGGGCATGTACTCCACAGGGCATGTACTCCACAGGGCATGAACTCTACAGGGCATGAACTCTACAGGGCATGTACTCTACAGGGCATGTACTCTACAGGGCATGTACACTACAGGGCTTGATCTACAGGGCTTGAATAGACACATATGCACACACACACACACACACACACACACACACACACACACACACACACACACACACACACACACACACACACACACACACACACACACACACAGCTTTCAACCACTTCAGATGACCACACACACTGTTAGCGATTCCACAAACCCTCTCTCTATAGATTTGTCCTGTGTAGAATGGTTTGTGGTCATACCAACATCCTAACAACTATTGTTTCTTCTCCTTTCCCCCCCCAAAAGAACCATTGAACATCTAATAGTCAAATCATATAGTCACAAGCAGCAGCTTCTGGTTCTGGTTCTGCTCTTTCTGGTGGAAAACGGAGGGCCACAACAACCCCTCAACCCCAAGCAGCTGGGCCACAACAACATATCAACCCCAAGCAGCTGGGCCACAACAACACATCAACCCCAAGCAGCTGGGCCACAACAACACATCAACCCCAAGCAGCTGGGCCACAACAACCCCTCAACCCCAAGCAGCTGGGCCACAACAACACCTCAACCCCAAGCAGCTGGGCCACAACAACCCCTCAACCCCAAGCAGCTGGGCCACAACAACACCTCAACCCCAAGCAGCTGGGCCACAACAACACCTCAACCCCAAGCAGCTGGGCCACAACAACACCTCAACCCCAAGCAGCTGGGCCACAACAACACCTCAACCCCAAGCAGCTGGGCCACAACAACACCTCAACCCCAAGCAGCTGGGCCACAACAACACTCAACCCCAAGCAGCTGGGCCACAACAACCCCTCAACCCCAAGCAGCTGGGCCACAACAACACATCAACCCCAAGCAGCTGGGCCACAACAACACATCAACCCCAAGCAGCTGGGCCACAACAACACATCAACCCCAAGCAGCTGGGCCACAACAACACCTCAACCCCAAGCAGCTGGGCCACAACAACACCTCAACCCCAAGCAGCTGGGCCACAACAACACATCAACCCCAAGCAGCTGGGCCACAACAACACATCAACCCCAAGCAGCTGGGCCACAACAACACATCAACCCCAAGCAGCTGGGCCACAACAACACATCAACCCCAAGCAGCTGGGCCACAACAACACATCAACCCCAAGCAGCTGGGCCACAACAACCCTCAACCCCAAGCAGCTGGGCCACAACAACACCTCAACCCCAAGCAGCTGGGCCACAACAACCCCTCAACCCCAAGCAGCTGGGCCACAACAACACATCAACCCCAAGCAGCTGGGCCACAACAACACATCAACCCCAAGCAGCTGGGCCACAACAACACCTCAACCCCAAGCAGCTGGGCCACAACAACACCTCAACCCCAAGCAGCTGGGCCACAACAACACCTCAACCCCAAGCAGCTGGGCCACAACAACACATCAACCCCAAGCAGCTGGGCCACAACAACACCTCAACCCCAAGCAGCTGGGCCACAACAACACATCAACTCCAAGCAGCTGGGCCACAACAACACCTCAACCCCAAGCAGCTGGGCCACAACAACACCTCAACCCCAAGCAGCTGGGCCACAACAACACATCAACCCCAAGCAGCTGGGCCACAACAACACCTCAACCCCAAGCAGCTGGGCCACAACAACACCTCAACCCCAAGCAGCTGGGCCACAACAACACATCAACCCCAAGCAGCTGGGCCACAACAACACCTCAACCCCAAGCAGCTGGGCCACAACAACACATCAACCCCAAGCAGCTGGGCCACAACAACACCTCAACCCCAAGCAGCTGGGCCACAACAACACCTCAACCCCAAGCAGCTGGGCCACAACAACACATCAACCCCAAGCAGCTGGGCCACAACAACACATCAACCCCAAGCAGCTGGGCCACAACAACACCTCAACCCCAAGCAGCTGGGCCACAACAACACCTCAACCCCAAGCAGCTGGGCCACATCAACCCCAAGCAGCTGGGCCACAACAACCCCAAGCAGCTGGGCCACAACAACCCCAAGCAGCTGGGCCACAACAACCCCAAGCAGCTGGGCCACAACAACACATCAACCCCAAGCAGCTGGTTCTGCTGTTTCTGGTGTAAAACGGAGGGGTAGAACATAACAACCCTGTTACCCATAGATAGACAGGCTTCAATGTAATGGTTTTAGCAATAAAATAAATCGAAAGCTTCCATTCAATTGCCACTCCCTGTTGCACACAACACGCTTCCATGCGCTCTGCTACGAGGGGATTTACTGTATGGTTGATTTAAGAAGAAATTGTCGGTCCAAGATAAAAGTAAAACATAAAATAAGAATAAAAAGTAGGTTTGAATGACACTGATGGGAAATGTCAGTCTACCACTCAGTCTCTGTGTTTAAACCTCTAGATTCAGTCTACCACTCAGTCTCTGTAGTTAAACCCTCTAGATTCAGTCTACCACTCAGTCTCTGTGTTTAAACCTCTCGATTCAGTCTACCACTCAGTCTCTGTGTTTAAACCCTCTAGATTCAGTCTACCACTCAGTCTCTGTGTTTAAACCTCTAGATTCAGTCTACCACTCAGTCTCTGTAGTTAAACCTCTAGATTCAGTCTACCTCTCAACCTCTGTGTTAAAACCTCTAGATTCAGTCTACCACTCAGTCTCTGTGTTTAAACCTCTAGATTCAGTCTACCACTCAGCCTCTGTGTTTAAACCTCTAGATTCAGTCTACCTCTCAGCCTCTGTGTTTAAACCTCTAGCTTCAGTCTACCACTCAGCCTCTGTGTTAAAACCTCTAGATTCAGTCTACCACTCAGCCTCTGTGTTAAACCTCTAGATTCAGTCTACCGCTCAGTCTCTGTGTTTAAACCTCTAGATTCAGTCTACCACTCAGCCTCTGTGTTAAAACCTCTAGATTCAGTCCACCACTCAGCCTCTGTGTTAAAACCTCTAGATTCAGTCTACCACTCAGCCTCTGTGTTAAAACCTCTAGATTCAGTCTACCACTCAGTCTCTGTGTTTAAACCTCTAGATTCAGTCTACCACTCAGTCTCTGTGTTTAAACCCTCTAGATTCAGTCTACCACTCAGCCTCTGTGTTTAAACCTCTAGATTCAGTCTACCACTCAGCCTCTGTGTTAAAACCTCTAGATTCAGTCTACCACTCAGTCTCTGTGTTTAAACCTCTAGATTCAGTCTACCACTCAGCCTCTGTGTTTAAACCTCTAGATTCAGTCTACCACTCAGCCTCTGTGTTTAAACCTCTAGATTCAGTCTACCACTCAGCCTCTGTGTTTAAACCTCTAGATTCAGTCTACCACTCAGCCTCTGTGTTTAAACCCTCTAGATTCAGTCTACCACTCAGTCTCTGTTAAAACCTCTAGATTCAGTCTACCACTCTGTCTCTGTTAAAACCTCTAGATTCAGTCTACCACTCAGCCTCTGTAGTTAAACCTCTAGATTCAGTCTACCGCTCAGCCTGTTTGTTAAAACCTCTAGATTCAGTCTACCACTCAGTCTCTGTGTTTAAACCTCTAGATTCAGTCTACCACTCAGCCTCTGTGTTTAAACCATCTAGATTCAGTCTACCACTCAGCCTCTGTGTTTAAACCTCTAGATTCAGTCTACCACTCAGCCTCTGTGTTTAAACCTCTAGATTCAGTCTACCACTCAGCCTCTGTGTTTAAACCTCTAGATTCAGTCTACCACTCAGCCTCTGTGTTTAAACCTCTAGATTCAGTCTACCACTCAGCCTCTGTGTTAAAACCTCTAGATTCAGTCTACCACTCAGCCTCTGTGTTTAAACCTCTAGATTCAGTCTACCACTCAGCCTCTGTGTTTAAACCTCTAGATTCAGTCTACCACTCAGCCTCTGTGTTTAAACCTCTAGATTCAGTCTACCACTCAGTCTCTGTGTTTAAACCTCTAGATTCAGTCTACCACTCAGCCTCTGTGTTTAAACCTCTAGATTCAGTCTACCTCTCAGCCTCTGTGTTTAAACCTCTAGATTCAGTCTACCACTCAGCCTCTGTGTTTAAACCTCTAGATTCAGTCTACCACTCAGCCTCTGTTAAAACCTCTAGATTCAGTCTACCGCTCAGCCTCTGTGTTTAAACCCTCTAGATTCAGTCTACCACTCAGCCTCTGTGTTTAAACCTCTAGATTCAGTCTACCACTCAGCCTCTGTGTTTAAAACCTCTAGATTCAGTCTACCACTCAGCCTCTGTTAAACCCTCTAGATTCAGTCTACCACTCAGCCTCTGTGTTTAAACCTCTAGATTCAGTCTACCACTCAGCCTCTGTGTTTAAACCCTCTAGATTCAGTCTACCACTCAGCCTCTGTTAAAACCTCTAGATTCAGTCTACCACTCAGCCTCTGTTAAACCCTCTAGATTCAGTCTACCACTCAGCCTCTGTTAAACCCTCTAGATTCAGTCTACCACTCAGCCTCTGTTAAACCCTCTAGATTCAGTCTACCACTCAGCCTCTGTTAAAACCTCTAGATTCAGTCTACCACTCAGCCTCTGTGTTTAAACCTCTAGATTCAGTCTACCACTCAGCCTCTGTTAAAACCTCTAGATTCAGTCTACCACTCAGCCTCTGTGTTTAAACCTCTAGATTCAGTCTACCACTCAGCCTCTGTGTTTAAACCTCTAGATTCAGTCTACCACTCAGCCTCTGTGTTTAAACCTCTAGATTCAGTCTACCACTCAGCCTCTGTGTTTAAACCTCTAGATTCAGTCTACCACTCAGCCTCTGTGTTTAAACCTCTAGATTCAGTCTACCACTCAGCCTCTGTGTTTAAACCTCTAGATTCAGTCTACCACTCAGCCTCTCTGTTTAAACCTCTAGATTCAGTCTACCACTCAGTCTCTGTGTTCAAACCTCTAGAATCAGTCCACCACTCAGCCTCTGTTAAACCCTCTAGATTCAGTCTACCACTCAGCCTCTGTGTTTAAACCTCTAGATTCAGTCTTCCGCTCAGCCTCTGTTAAACCCTCTAGATTCAGTCTACCACTCAGTCTCTGTTAAAACCTCTAGATTCAGTCTACCGCTCAGCCTCTGTGTTTAAACCTCTAGATTCAGTCTACCACTCAGCCTCTGTGTTTAAACCTCTAGATTCAGTCTACCACTCAGCCTCTGTGTTTAAACCCTCTAGATTCAGTCTACCTCTCAGCCTCTGTTAAACCCTCTAGATTCAGTCTACCACTCTGTCTCTGTGTTTAAAACTCTAGATTCAGTCTACCACTCAGCCTGTTTGTTAAACCCTCTAGATTCAGTCTACCACTCAACCTCTGTGTTAAAACCTCTAGATTCAGTCTACCACTCAGCCTCTGTAGTTAAACCTCTAGATTCAGTCTACCACTCAGCCTCTGTTAAACCCTCTAGATTCAGTCTACCACTCTGTCTCTGTGTTTAAACCTCTAGATTCAGTCCACCACTCAGCCTCTGTGTTTAAACCTCTAGATTCAGTCCACCACTCAGCCTCTGTTAAAACCTCTAGATTCAGTCCACCACTCAGCCTCTGTGTTTAAACCTCTAGATTCAGTCCACCACTCAGCCTCTGTTAAAACCTCTAGATTCAGTCCACCACTCAGCCTCTGTGTTTAAACCTCTAGATTCAGTCTACCACTCAGCCTCTGTTAAAACCTCTAGATTCAGTCCACCACTCAGCCTCTGTGTTTAAACCTCTAGATTCAGTCTACCACTCAGTCTCTGTAGTTAAACCCTCTAGATTCAGTCTACCACTCAGTCTCTGTGTTTAAACCTCTAGATTCAGTCTACCACTCAGTCTCTGTGTTTAAACCTCTAGATTCAGTCTACCACTCAGCCTCTGTGTTTAAACCTCTAGATTCAGTCTACCACTCAGCCTCTGTGTTTAAACCTCTAGATTCAGTCTACCGCTCAGCCTCTGTTAAAACCTCTAGATTCAGTCTACCGCTCAGCCTCTGTAGTTAAACCTCTAGATTCAGTCTACCACTCAGCCTCTGTGTTTAAACCTCTAGATTCAGTCTACCACTCAGCCTCTGTGTTAAAACCTCTAGATTCAGTCTACCACTCAGCCTCTGTTAAACCCTCTAGATTCAGTCTACCACTCAGCCTCTGTTAAACCCTCTAGATTCAGTCTACCACTCAGCCTCTGTGTTTAAACCTCTAGATTCAGTCTACCACTCAGCCTCTGTGTTTAAACCTCTAGATTCAGTCTACCACTCAGCCTCTGTGTTTAAACCTCTAGATTCAGTCTACCACTCAGCCTCTGTGTTTAAACCTCTAGATTCAGTCTACCACTCAGTCTCTGTGTTTAAACCTCTAGATTCAGTCTACCACTCAGCCTCTGTGTTTAAACCTCTAGATTCAGTCTACCACTCAGCCTCTGTGTTTAAACCTCTAGATTCAGTCTACCACTCAGCCTCTGTGTTTAAACCTCTAGATTCAGTCTACCACTCAGCCTCTGTGTTTAAACCTCTAGATTCAGTCTACCACTCAGCCTCTGTGTTTAAACCCTCTAGATTCAGTCTACCACTCAGCCTCTGTGTTTAAACCTCTAGATTCAGTCTACCTCTCAGCCTCTGTTAAACCCTCTAGATTCAGTCTACCACTCAGCCTCTGTGTTTAAACCCTCTAGATTCAGTCTACCACTCAGCCTCTGTTAAACCCTCTAGATTCAGTCTACCACTCAGCCTCTGTTAAACCCTCTAGATTCAGTCTTCCGCTCAGCCTCTGTTAAACCCTCTAAATTCAGTCTACCACTCAGTCTCTGTGTTTAAACCTCTAGATTCAGTCCACCACTCAGCCTCTGTGTTTAAACCTCTAGATTCAGTCTACCACTCAGCCTCTGTTAAACCCTCTAGATTCAGTCTACCACTCAGCCTCTGTTAAACCCTCTAGATTCAGTCTACCACTCAGTCACCACTCACTCAGCCTCTGTGTTTAAAACAGTTGTGTGCCTTTCCAAAACATGTCCAATCAATTGAATTGACCACAGGTGGACTCTAATCAAGTTGTAGAAACATCTCAAGGATGATAAATGGAAACAAGATGCAGCTGAGCTCAATTTCAAGTCTCAAAGCAAAGAGTCTGAATACTTATGTAAATAAGATATTTCTGTTTTTTATGTTTATACATTTGCAAAAAAATACTAAAAACATGTTTTTGCTATGGCATTATGGGGTATTGTGATGCCATTATGGGGTATTGTGATGTCATTATGGGGTATTGTGATGTCATTATGGGGTATTGTGATGTCATTATGGGGTATTGTGTGTAGATTGTTGAGGGAAAATGTTTTATTTAATCCGTTTTAGAATAAGGCTGTAACTTAACAACATTTTTAAAAAGTAAAGGGGTCTAATTACTGTAATTCTATTGGTTGGGAGTCTCTGTCTGCCAGAAGGGCCCAACATTGGCTATTATTCATATACAAAGCAGAAACTCCCATACTACCTCACATCACTTCTAAATTAGACTATAAGACTATATAAACTAAATTAGACTATAAGACTCTAAACTGGATGTTCCACGAGTCTCCTCTGAGTTAGGACTGGTTGGTTCTAGAGATTCCACAGGTCTGAGTTAAGACTGGTTGGTTCTAGAGGTTCCACTGGTCTCCTGAGTTAAGACTGGTTTGTTCTAGAGATTCTACGAGTCTCCTCTGAGTTAGGACTGGTTGGTTCTAGAGGAGAGGTTCCACGGGTCTCCTCTGAGTTAGGACTGGTTGGTTCTAGAGGTTCCACGGGTCTCCTCTGAGTTTAGGTTTAGGTTTGGGTTTAGGTTTAGGTTTGGGGTTAAGGTTTAGGTTTGGGGTTAAGGTTTAGGTTTAGGTTTGGGGTTAGGTTTAGGTTTAGGTTTAGGTTTGGGGTTTAGGTTTAGGTTTGGGGTTAGGTTTGGGGTTAGGTTTGGGGTTAAGGTTTAGGTTTAGGTTAAGGTTTAGGTTTAGGTTTAGGTTTGGGGTTTAGGTTTAGGTTTAGGTTTGGGGTTAGGTTTAGGTTTAGGATTGGGTTTAGGTTTTGGGTTAGGTTTGGGGTTAGGTTTAGGTTTAGGTTTGGGGTTAAGGTTGTGTGTGAGAGATTTCTGGAGATTGTTCTCTCTCCCCCTCTGTGAATCTTCAGTCCCTCCCCACCCTCTCAATTCAATTTCAATTTTTTAATGGCTTTATTGTCATGGGAAACATATGCTTATGTTGCCAGAAATAGATGATTAACAATACAAATTAACAGTGAACATTATACTCACAAAAGTTCCAAAAGAATAAAAACATTTCAAATGTCATATTATGTCTATATACAGTGTTGTAACGATGTACAAATAGTTAAAGTACAAAAGGGAAAATAAATAAACATAAATATGGGTTGTATTTACAATGGTGTTTGTTCTTCACTGGTTGACCTTTTCTTGTGGCAACAGGTCACAAATCTTGTTGCTGTGATGGATCACTGTGGTATTTCACCCAGTAGATATGGGAGTTTATCAAAATTGGGTTTGTTTTTGAATTCTTTGTGGATCTGTGTAATCTGAGGGAATATGTGTCTCTAATATGGTCATAGATTGGGCAGGAGGTTAGGAAGTGCAGCTCAGTTTCCACCTCGTTTTCTCTTCCTCTTCACGGGTACAGGCAGTAATGACATATCATAATGTTGTCATCGTCATGGAGACATCATCATGGAGACGATGTCAGGGAGGAAGCGTACTGAGCGTACCGTAAGACAGCACACCATAACACACCACAACACACCACAACACAATACACCACACCACACCACAACACACCACACCACAACACACCACAACACACCACAACACACCACACCACAACACACCACACCACAACACAACACACCACACCACACCACAACACACCACACCACACCACAACACACCACAACACACCACACCACAACACACCACAACACACCACACCACACCACACCACAACACAACACACCACACCACAACACACCACAACACAACACACCACACCACAACACACCACACCACAACACACCACACCACAACACACCACAACACAACACACCACAACACACCACAACACAACACACCACAACACAACACACCACAACACACCACAACACAACACAACACACCACAACACACCACAACACACCACAACACACCACACCACACCACACCACACCACACCACAACACACCACACCACACCACACCACACCACACCACAACACACCACAACACAACACAACACAACACAACACACCACACCACACCACACCACACACACCACAACACAACACAACACAACACAACACAACACAACACAACACAACACACCACACCACACCACACCACACCACAACACAACACACCACAACACAACACACCACAACACACCACACCACAACACAACACAACACACCACAACACACCACAACACACCACAACACACCACAACACACCACAACACACCACAACACAATACAACACACCACACCACAACACAACACACCACACCACAACACAACACAACACACCACACCACACCACAACACACCACTACACACCACAACACACCACAACACAATACAACACACCACACCACAACACAACACACCACACCACAACACAACACAACACACCACACCACACCACAACACACCACACCACACCACAACACAACACACCAAAACACACCACAACACAACACACCACAACACGACACACCATCACACACACCAAAACACACCACACCACAACACACCACAACACCATAACACAGCACAACACAACACACTTCACAGCACACAACACAACACACCACAACACCATAACACACCACAACACACACAACACACAACACCACAACACAACACAACACACAACACCACAACACAGCACAACACAACACACCACACCATAACACACCACAACACAACACACCACAACACACCACACCACAATACCACCACACCACAACACAACACACCACAACACAGCACAACACACACACACCACAACACACCACACCACACCATAACACAACACACCACACCACAACACACCACAACACACCACAACACACCACAACACACCACACCACAACACACCACAACACACCACACCACAACACACCACAACACACCACAACACAACACACCACACCACAACACACCACACCACAACACACCACTACACAACACAACACACCACACACACCACAACACACCACACCACAACACACCACACCACAACACAACACAACACACCACAACACAACACACAACACCATAACACACCACAACACACCACACCACAACACAACACAACACACCACCACACACACTACACAACACAACACACCACAACACACCACAACACACCACAACACACCACAACACACCACAACACAATACACCACAACACAACACACCACACCACAACACAACACACCACACCACAATACACCACAACACAACACACCACAACACAACACAACACACCACAACACAACACACCACAACACAACACACCACAACACAACACAACACAACACAACACACCACAACACACCACAACACGACACACCATCACACACACCACAACACACCACACCACAACACCGTAACACACCACAACACACCACAACACACCACACCACACACACCACAACACAACACACCACACCACAACACACCACACCACACCACAACACCGTAACACACCACAACACACCACAACACAACACAACACACCACACCACACCACACCACACCACAACACAACACACCACAACACACCACACCACACCACAACACAACACAACACACCACAACACACCACACCACACCACAACACACCACACCACACCACAACACAACACAACACAACACACCACAACACACCACAACACACCACAACACACCACACCACAACACACCACACCACAACACACCACAACACACCACACCACAACACACCACACCACAACACACCACACCACACCATAACACACCACAACACACCACACCACAACACACCACAACACACCACAACACAACACAACACAACACAACACAACAACACAACACAATACAACACAATACAACACAACACAACACAACACACCACAACACACCACACCACACCACACCACACCACACCACAACACAACACAATACAACACAACACAATACAACACAACACAACACACCACACCACACCACAACACACAACACCACAACACAATACAATACAATACAACACAACACACACCACAACACAACACAACACCGTAACACACCACAACACAACACACCACACCACAACACACCACACCACAACACACCACACCACCACACCACACCACACCACAACACCGTAACACACCACAACACACCACAACACAACACACCACACCACACCACAACACAACACACCACACCACACCACACCACACCACACCACAACACCGTAACACACCACAACACACCACAACACCGTAACACACCACAACACACCACACCACAACACACCACAACACACCACACCACACCACACCACAACACAACACACCACAACACACCACAACACACCACACCACAACACAACACACCACACCACACCACACCACACCACAACACAACACACACCACACCACAACACAACACACCACACCACACCACAACACAACACAACACAACACAACACAACACAACACACCACACCACACCACAACACACCACACACACCACACCACACCACAACACAACACACCACACCACACCACAACACACCACAACACAACACAACACAACACACCACAACACACCACAACACACCACACCACACCACACCACACCACACCACAACACACCACAACACACCACAACACAACACAACACAACACACCACAACACACCATAACACACAACACAACACACCACTAACACACTACACAACACAACACACCACACAACACCATAACACACAACACAACACAACACACCACTACACACCACTACACACACACAACACAACACAACACAACACACCACAACACACCACAACACACCACAACACAATACACCACAACACAACACACCACAACACAACACAACACACCACACCACAACACACCACAACACAACACACCACACCACAACACAACACACCACAACACAATACACCACAACACAACACACCACACCACAACACAACACAACACACCACAACACAACACACCACAACACGACACACCACAACACGACACAACACAACACACCACAACACACCACAACACGACACACCATCACACACACCACAACACACCACACCACAACACCGTAACACACCACAACACACCACAACACAACACACACACCACACCACACCACAACACAACACACCACACCACAACACACCACACCACACCACAACACCGTAACACACCACAACACACCACAACACAACACACCACAACACACCACACCACACCACACCACACCACAACACAACACAACACACCACAACACACCACACCACACCACAACACACCACACCACAACACACCACACCACAACACAACACAACACAACACAACACACCACAACACACCACACCACAACACACCACACCACACCACAACACACCACACCACAACACACCACAACACAACACACCACACCACACCACAACACACCACAACACAACACAACACACCACAACACACCACAACACACCACACCACACCACACCACAACACACCACAACACACCACAACACAACACAACACAACACACCACAACACAACACAACACACCACACCACAACACACCACAACACACCACAACACACCACAACACAACACACCACAACACAACACAACACAACACAACACAACACACAACACCATAACACACCACTACACAACACAACACACCACAACACACCACAACACACCACAACACAATACACCACAACACAACACACCACAACACAACACACCACAACACAACACACCACAACACAACACACCACAACACAACACACCACAACACACCACAACACAACACACCACAACACACCACAACACACCACAACACAACACACCACAACACGACACACCATCACACACACCAAAACACACCACACCACAACACAACACAACACCATAACACAGCACAACACAACACACTTCACAGCACACCACAACACACCACACCACAACACCATAACACACCACAACACACAACACCACAACACAGCACAACACAACACAACACACCATAACACACCACAACACAACACACACAACACACCACACCACAACACAACACAGCACAACACAGCACAACACAACACACCATAACACAACACAACACAGCACAACACAACACACCATAACACAACACAACACACCACACCACAACACACCACAACACAACACACCACACCACAACACACCACAACACACCACACCACAACACACCACACCACAACACAACACACCACAACACACCACACCACAACACACCACAACACAACACAACACAACACACCACAACACACCACAACACAACACAACACAACACAACACAACACAACACACCACAACACACCACACCACACCACAACACACCACACCACAACACAACACACCACAACACACCACACCACACCACACCACAACACACCACACCACAACACAACACACCACAACACACCACAACACACCACAACACAACACACCACACCACAACACAACACAACACACCACAACACAACACAACACAACACACCACAACACACCACAACACAACACAACACACCACAACACACCACAACACACTACACCATAACACACCACAACACACCACAACACCCACTACACCATAACACACCACAACACACCACAACACACCACACCACAACACAACACACCACACCACACCACACCACAACACACCACAACACACCACAACACAGCACACCACAACACACCACAACACACCACAACACAGCACAACACACCACAACACAGCACAACACAACACACCACAACACACCATAACACAACACACACAACACACCACACCACAACACACCACAACACAACACACACAACACACCACAACACAACACAACACAACACACCACAACACAACACACCACAACACACCACAACACACCACAACACAACACAACACCACAACACAACACCATAACACAACACCATAACACACCACAACACACCACAACACACCACAACACACCACACCACACCACACCACACCACAACACACCACAACACAGCACAACACACCACAACACAGCACAACACAACACACCACAACACACCACAACACACCACAACACAACACACCACAACACACCACAACACAACACACCACAACACACCACAACACAACACACCACAACACACCACAACACAACACAACACACCACAACACACCACACCACAACACACCACAACACAACACAACACACCACAACACACCACAACACACAACACCATAACACAACACCATAACACAACACAACACACAACACCACAACACCACAACACACCACAACACAACACACCACACCACAACACACCACAACACACCACACCACAACACCATAACACACCACAACACACCACAACACACCACAACACACCACAACACACCACAACACACCACACCACACCACAACACCATAACACAGCACAACACACCACAACACACCATAACACACACACCACAACACACCACACCACAACACACCACAACACACCACAACACAACACACCACAACACAACACAACACAACACACCACAACACACCACAACACACCACAACACAACACACCACAACACACCACAACACACCACAACACACCACAACACACCACACCACAACACACCACACCACACCACACCACAACACACCACACCACAACACAACACACCACAACACACCACAACACACCACAACACAACACACCACACCACAACACAACACAACACACCACAACACAACACACCACAACACACCACAACACAACACAACACACCACAACACACCACAACACAACACTAACCATAACACACCACAACACACCACAACACTCCACTACACCATAACACACCACAACACACCACAACACACCACACCACAACACAACACACCACACCACACACACCACAACACACCACAACACACCACAACACAGCACACCACAACACACCACAACACACCACAACACAGCACAACACAACACAACACACCACAACACACCATAACACACCACAACACAACACACACAACACACCACACCACAACACACCACAACACAACACACCACAACACACCACAACACAACACAACACAACACACCACAACACACCACACCACACCACACCACACCACACCACACCACACCACAACACACCACAACACAGCACAACACACCACAACACAGCACAACACAACACACCACAACACACCATAACACACCACAACACAACACACCACAACACACCACAACACAACACACCACAACACACCACAACACAACACAACACAACACACCACAACACAACACAACACACCACAACACACCACAACACAACACAACACAACACACCACAACACACCACAACACACAACACCATAACACAACACCATAACACAACACAACACACAACACCACAACACCACAACACACCACAACACAACACAACACAACACACCACAACACACCACAACACACCACACCACAACACCATAACACACCACAACACACCACAACACACCACAACACACCACAACACACTGGAACACACCACACCACACCACAACACCATAACACAGCACAACACACCACAACACACCATAACACACCACACCACAACACACCACACCACAACACACCACAACACACCACAACACAACACACCACAACACAACACAACACAACACACCACAACACACCACAACACACCACAACACACCACAACACAACACACCACAACACACCACAACACACCATAACACACCACACCACAACACAACACACACCACACACACACACCACAACACACCACAACACACCACAACACAACACACCACACCACACCACACCACAACACACCACAACACAACACAACACAACACACCACAACACACCATAACACACCACACCACAACACACCACAACACAACACACCACACCACACCACAACACACCACAACACAACACACCACAACACCATAACACAACACTTCACAGCACACCACAACACACCACACCACAACACCATAACACACCACAACACACCACAACACAACACAGCACAACACAACACACCACAACACACCATAACACACCACACCACAACACACCACAACACACACCACAACACAACACCACAACACACCACAACACAACACAACACACCACAACACAACACCATAACACAACACAACACAACACCATAACACACCACAACACACCATAACACACCACACCACAACACACCACACCACAACACACCACACCACACACACCACACCACAACACAACACACCACAACACACCACAACACAGCACACCACAACACACCACAACACAACACAACACAACACACACAACACAACACACCACAACACACCATAACACACCACACCACAACACACCACAACACACCACAACACAACACACCACAACACACCACAACACAACACAACACACCACAACACAACACCATAACACAACACAACACAACACCATAACACACCACAACACACCATAACACACCACACCACAACACACCACACCACAACACACCACACCACACCACACCACAACACAACACAACACACCACAACACACCACAACACAGCACACCACAACACACCACAACACAACACAACACAACACACCACAACACAACACACCACACCACACCACAACACACCACAACACAACACACCACAACACAACACCATAACACAACACTTCACAGCACACACAACACACCACACCACAACACCATAACACACCACAACACACCACAACACAACACAGCACAACACAACACACCACAACACACCATAACACACCACACCACAACACACCACAACACACCACAACACAACACACCACAACACACCACAACACAACACAACACACCCACAACACAACACCATAACACAACACAACACAACACCATAACACACCACAACACACCATAACACACCACACCACAACACACCACACCACAACACACCACACCACACCACACCACAACACAACACACCACAACACACCACAACACACCACAACACACCACAACACAGCACACCACAACACACCACAACACAACACAACACAACACAACACCATAACACAACACCATAACACAACACTTCACAGCACACCACAACACACCACACCACAACACCATAACACACCACAACACACCACAACACAACACACCACAACACAACACACCATGCAAACACACCACAACACAACATTCCACAACACAACACCACAACACCACAACACACCACAACACAACACACCACAACACACCACAACACACCACAACACAACACACCACAGCACACCGCAACACAGCACAGCACACCACAACACAGCACACCACAACACAGCACAACACAGCACAGCACACCACAGCACACCACAACACAGCACACCACAACACACCACAACACAGCACAGCACAAAACAGCACAGCACACCACAGCACACCACAACACAGCACAGCACAGCACACCACAACACAGGACACCAACACACCATGATTCTACATGGTGAACACACCATTCTAGACCATGATTCTACATGGTGAACACACCATTCTACACCATGATTCTACATGGTGAACACACCATTCTACGCCATGATTCTACATGGTGAACACACCATTCTAGACCATGATTCTACATGGTGAACACACCATTCTACACCATGATTCTACATGTTGAACACACCATTATATGCCATGATTCTTCATGTTGAACACACCATTCTACACCATGATTCTTCATGTTGAACACACCATTCTAGAACATGATTCTTCATGTTGAACACACCATTCTACACTGTGATTCTTCATGTTGAACACACCATTCTAGAACATGATTCTTCATGTTGAACACACCATTCTACACCATGATTCTTCATGTTGAACACACCATTCTAGACCATAATTCTACATGTTGAACACACCATTCTAGACCATGATTCTACATGTTGAACACACCATTCTACACCGTGATTCTACATGTTGAACACACCATTCTAGAACATGATTCTACATGTTGAACACACCATTCTACACCATGATTCTACATGTTGAACACACCATTCTAGACCATGATTCTACATGTTGAACACACCATTCTAGACCATGATTCTACATGTTGAACACACCATTCTACACCATGATTCTACATGTTGAACACACCATTCTACACCATGATTCTACATGGTGAACACACCATTCTACACCATGATTCTACATGTTGAACACACCATTCTACACCATGATTCTACATGGTGAACACACCATTCTACACCATGATTCTACATGGTGAACACACCATTCTACACCATGATTCTACATGTTGAACACACCATTCTACACCATGATTCTACATGTTGAACACACCATTCTAGACCATGATTCTACATGTTGAACACACCATTCTACACCATGATTCTTCATGTTGAACACACCATTCTACACCATGATTCCACATGTTGAACACACCATTCTACACTGATTCTACATGTTGAACACACCATTCTACACTGATTCTACATGTTGAACACACCATTCTACACTGTGATTCTACATGTTGAACACACCATTCTACACTGATTCTTCATGTTGAACACACCATTCTACACCATGATTCTACATGTTGAACACACCATTCTAGACCGTGATTCTACATGGTGAACACACCATTCTACACCGTGATTCTACATGGTGAACACACCATTCTACACCATGATTCTACATGTTGGAACACACCATTCTACACCATGATTCTACATGGTGAACACACCATTCTAGACCATGATTCTACATGTTGAACACACCATTCTACACCATGATTCTACATGTTGGAACACACCATTCTACACCATGATTCTACATGGTGAACACACCATTCTAGACCATGATTCTACATGTTGGAACACACCATTCTACACCATGATTCTACATGTTGGAACACACCATTCTACACCATGATTCTACATGTTGAACACACCATTCTAGACCGTGATTCTACATGGTGAACACACCATTCTACACCGTGATTCTACATGGTGAACACACCATTCTACACCATGATTCTACATGTTGGAACACACCATTCTACACCATGATTCTACATGGTGAACACACCATTCTAGACCATGATTCTACATGTTGAACACACCATTCTACACCATGATTCTACATGTTGGAACACACCATTCTACACCATGATTCTACATGGTGAACACACCATTCTAGACCATGATTCTACATGTTGGAACACACCATTCTACACCATGATTCTACATGTTGGAACACACCATTCTACACCATGATTCTACATGTTGAACACACCATCCTACACCATGATTCCACATGTTGAACACACCATTCTACACTGATTCTACATGTTGAACACACCATTCTAGAACATGATTCTACATGGTGAACACACCATTCTACACCGTGATTCTACATGGTGAACACACCATTCTACACCGTGATTCTACATGTTGAACACACCATTCTACACCGTGATTCTACATGTTGAACACACCATTCTACACCGTGATTCTACATGGTGAACACACCATTCTACACCATGATTCTACATGGTGAACACACCATTCTACACCATGATTCTACATGGTGAACACACCATTCTACACCATGATTCTACATGTTGAACACACCATTCTAGACCATATCTCTTTAACCAGATTATAATTGACTTCAACACAAACTTCCTCCTCTCCCTCTTGTTGAAGAAGCTACACACACACCCACGTTGCTACATGGCAAAGTAAAAGCCTGCTCCTACCTGAGTGTAAATACCTGTCAGCTCTGTGTGTCTGTGTGTGTGTGTCTGTTTTGTGTGTGTGTGTGTGTGTGTGTGTCTGTCTGCGTGTCTGTCTGTGTGTGTCTGTCTATGTGTGTGTCTCTGTCTTGGTCTGTTTGTCTGTCTGTCTGTCTGTGTGAGCGTGTGTGTGTGTGTGTGTGTGTGTGTTCATTAGTAGTTTTTTTACCGCCTAATTCAGCTTAGCTCACACAATCACCATGACGATAAGCCTAATTTAAAAGCTCTTTCTCAATCAGCGTTGGATACTGGCCCTAGTGACACAGCGAGGCCCAAATGGTTCCTGTAATAGGTTGGGCCTCTGAGCCAACAGGTTGGGCCTCTGAGCCAACAGGTTGGGCCTCTGAGCCAACAGGTTGGGCCTCGGAGCCAATAGGTTGGGCCTCGGAGCCAATAGGTTGGGCCTCGGAGCCAATAGGTTGGGCCTCGGGGCCAACAGGTTGGGCCTCGGAGCCAACAGGTTGGGCCTCGGGGCCAATAGGTTGGGCCTCGGAGCCAATAGGTTGGGCCTCGGAGCCAACAGGTTGGGCCTCGGGGCCAATAGGTGGGCCTCGGGGCCAATAGGTTGGGCCTCGGGCCAACAGGTTGGGCCTCGGAGCCAACAGGTTGGGCCTCGGAGCCAACAGGTTGGGCCTCGGGGCCAATAGGTGGGCCTCGGGGCCAATAGGTTGGGCCTCGGAGCCAACAGGTTGGGCCTCGGAGCCAACAGGTTGGGCCTCGGAGCCAACAGGTTGGGCCTCGGAGCCAACAGGTTGGGCCTCGGAGCCAACAGGTTGGGCCTCGAGCCAACAGGTTGGGCCTCGGGGCCAACAGGTTGGGCCTCGGAGCCAACAGGTTGGGCCTCGGAGCCAACAGGTTGGGCCTCGGGGCCAATAGGTTGGGCCTCGGAGCCAACAGGTTGGGCCTCGGAGCCAACAGGTTGGGCCTCGGAGCCAACAGGTTGGGCCTCGGAGCCAACAGGTTGGGCCTCGGGGCCAATAGGTTGGGCCTCGGAGCCAACAGGTTGGGCCTCGGGGCCAATAGGTTGGGCCTCGGAGCCAATAGGTTGGGCCTCGGAGCCAATAGGTTGGGCCTCGGGGCCAATAGGTTGGGCCTCGGAGCCAATAGGTTGGGCCTCGGGGCCAATAGGTTGGGCCTCGGGGCCAATAGGTTGGGCCTTGGAGCCAATAGGTTGGGCCTTGGAGCCATTTTTTACCAGTTTATTCTGTCATTCTGGGCCTGATTATAAAAGGGTCCAATGTTGACTCAGCAAACATCAGAAAACAGACCATTTTCATCTGGATCATTCATTATAATTCACAAACCTCTGTCGTTGTTGTTGTTGTTGTTGTTGTTGTTGTCTGACGAGTGAGTGCTTCAGCCACATCCCTGTATATATAGGCTATACACGTTACTGTCATATTGATGCTAGTTCAACTCTTTCATGTCTGTATGTTTGTTGGTGGTGTTGTCTGAAAAGTGATTGGTACAAATGCATTCATCTTTCATTACCATAAATATGCGAGGACTTGGCTTAGAAGAGAGAGAGAGGGGGGGAGGTCTGTAGAGAGAGAGAGACAAAGAGAGAGAGTTGTCTGTCCTTAACGAGAGAGAGAGAGTTGTCTGTCCGTAACGAGAGAGAGAGAGAGAGAGTCTGTATATATATATATAATATGCCATTTGTACTGTCTTTATTGTTTTGAAACTTCTGTATGTGTAATGTTTACTGTTAATTTTTGTTGTTTTTCACTTTATATATTCACTTTGTATGTTGTCTACCTCACTTGCTTTGGCAATGTTAACACATGTTTCCCATGCCAATAAAACCCTTGAATTGAATTGAATTGAGAGAGAGAGTTGTTGTGTCTGTCTGTAACGAGAGAGAGAGAGTTGCTCTGTCTGTCTGTAACGAGAGAGAGAGAGTTGCTCTGTCTGTCTGTAACGAGAGAGAGTTGTTGTCTGTCCATAACGAGAGAGAGAGAGAGTTGTTGTGTCTGTCTGTAAAGAGAGAGAGAGAGAGAGAGAGAGAGAGAGAGAGAGAGAGAGAGAGAGAGAGAGAGAGAGAGAGAGAGAGAGAGAGAGAGAGAGAGAGATCAGAAGAGAGAGACCAGTTGTTGTGTCTGTCTGTAATTCACAAACCTCTGAGAGAGTTGTTGTGTGTCTGTCTGTAACGTCTGAGAGAGAGTTGTTGTGTCTGTCTGTAACGCGAGAGAGAGAGAGTTGTTGTGTCTGTCTGTAACGAGAGAGAGAGAGAGAGTTGTTGTGTCTGTCTGTAACGAGAGAGAGAGAGAGAGTTGTTGTGTCTGTCTGTAACGAGAGAGTTGTTGTGTCTGTCTGTAACGAGAGAGAGAGTTGCTGTGTCTGTCTGTAACGAGAGAGAGAGAGTTGCTGTGTCTGTCTGTAACGAGAGAGAGAGTTGCTGTGTCTGTCTGTAACGAGAGAGAGAGAGAGTTGTTGTGTCTGTCTGTAACGAGAGAGAGAGTTGCTGTGTCTGTCTGTAACGAGAGAGAGAGTTGTTGTGTCTGTCTGTAACAGAGAGATTCAGAGTTGTTGTGTCTGTCTGGCAATGAGAGAGAGAGAGAGTTGTTGTGTCTGTCTAAAACGAGAGAGAGAGAGAGAGTTGTTGTGTCTGTCTGTAACGAGAGAGTTGTTGTGTCTGTCTGTAACGAGAGAGAGAGAGTTGCTGTGTCTGTCTGTAACGAGAGAGAGAGAGTTGCTGTGTCTGTCTGTAACGAGAGAGAGAGAGTTGCTGTGTCTGTCTTTTAACTTTAGAGAGAGAGAGAGTTGTTGTGTCTGTCTGTAACGAGAGAGTTGTTGTGTCTGTCTGTAACGAGAGAGAGAGTTGCTGTGTCTGTCTGTAAATTGAGAGAATTGAGAGTTGCTGTGTCTGTCTGTAACGAGAGAGAGAGAGAGTTGTTGTGTCTGTCTGTAACGAGAGAGAGAGAGTTGCTGTGTCTGTCTGTAACGCGAGAGAGAGAGTTGTTGTGTCTGTCCGTAATGAGAGAGAGAGTTGTTGTGTCTGTCTGTAACGAGAGAGAGAGAGAGAGAGTTGTTGTGTCTGTCTGTAACGAGAGAGTTGTTGTGTCTGTCTGTAACGAGAGAGAGAGAGTTACTGTGTCTGTCCGTAACGAGAGAGAGAGAGTTGCTGTGTCTGTCCATAACGAGATAGAGAGAGTTGCTGTGTCTGTCCGTAACGAGAGAGAGAGAGTTGCTGTGTCTGTCCATAACGAGAGAGAGAGTTGCTCTGTCTGTCTGTAACGAGAGAGAGAGAGTTGTTGTGTCTGTCTGTAACGAGAGAGTTGTTGTCTGTCCGTAACGAGAGAGAGAGAGTTGGTGTGTCTGTCTGTAACGAGAGAGAGAGTTGTTGTGTCTGTCCGTAACGAGAGAGAGAGAGAGTTTCTGTGTCTGTCCGTAACGAGAGAGAGAGAGAGAGAGTTGCTGTGTCTGTCCGTAATGAGAGTTGCTCTGTCTGTCTGTAACGAGAGAGAGAGAGAGTTGCTGTGTCTGTCCGTAACGAGAGAGAGAGAGTTGCTGTGTCTGTCCGTAACGAGAGAGTTGCTCTGTCTGTCTGTAACGAGAGACAGAGAGTTGTTGTGTCTGTCTGTAACGAGAGAGAGAGAGTTGCTGTGTCTGTCTGTAACGAGAGAGAGAGAGTTGCTGTGTCTGTCTGTAACGAGAGAGTTGCTGTGTCTGTCTGTAACGAGAGAGTTGCTGTGTCTGTCTGTAACGAGAGAGAGAGTTGCTGTGTCTGTCTGTAACGAGAGAGAGAGAGTTGCTGTGTCTGTCTGTAACGAGAGAGAGAGAGAGTTGCTGTGTCTGTCTGTAACGAGAGAGAGAGAGAGTTGTTGTGTCTGTCTGTAACGAGAGAGTTGTTGTGTCTGTCTGTAACGAGAGAGAGAGAGAGTTGCTGTGTCTGTCTGTAACGAGAGAGAGAGAGTTGCTGTGTCTGTCCGTAACGAGAGAGAGAGAGTTGCTGTGTCTGTCCGTAACGAGAGAGAGAGAGAGAGAGTTGCTGTGGCTGTCCGTAACGAGAGAGAGAGAGTTGCTGTGTCTGTCTGTAACGAGAGAGAGAGAGTTGCTGTGTCTGTCCGTAACGAGAGAGAGAGTTGCTGTGTCTGTCCATAACGAGAGAGAGTTGCTGTGTCTGTCTGTAACGAGAGAGAGAGAGAGTTGTTGTGTCTGTCTGTAATGAGAGAGTTGTTGTCTGTCCGTAACGAGAGAGAGAGTTGCTGTGTCTGTCCGTAGAGAGAGAGTTGTTGTGTCTGTCCGTAACGAGAGAGAGTTTCTTTACTGTCCAGTTTTGATCAACTCTTATCTGTGTCTGTCCGTAACACAGTTGCTCTGTCTGTCTGTAACAGCCTGAGACTTGCTGGGGTCTGTCCGTAGAGAGAGAGAGAGTTGCTGTGTCTGTCCGTATTGTCTTCCAGCCTGAGACTCAGATGTTATTCTGTCTGTGTAAACTGCTTCTGTCTGTAACGAGAGAGAGAGAGAGCTGTGTCTGTCTGTAACATGGTGAAGAAAGATGCTGTGTCTGTCTGTAACAGAGAGAGAGAGAGAGAGAGTGAGTTGCTGTGTCTGTCTGTATTAGAGAGAGAGAGATGCTGTGTCTGTCTGTAACAGAGATTGCTTGTGTCTGTCCGTAACAAGAGAGAGTTGTTGTGTCTGTCTGTAACTGAGAGAAGAGAGTTGCTGTGTCTGTCTGTAAAGAAAGAGAGTTGAAGGTCTGTCTGTTAGAGAGTTGCTGTGTCTGTCTGTAACGAGAGAGTTGCTGTGTCTGTCTGAACGAACAGTTGCTGTGTCTGTCTGTAACGAGAGGAGAGAGAGAGTTTTGTCTGTCCGTAACATTGCAAAGTTGCTGTGTCTGTCCGTAAAAGAGTTGTTGTGTCTGTCCGAAAGAGAGTTTACACACATTTACCTCAAGTCCAGTTTTGATCAACTCTCATATCTATTTATGTAACTACACGCAATGGTCTCTTTTCCGGACTCAGGGGTAGACGTAAAGCAGGTAAATAAACTTCCAGCCGGACTAGGGGTGCTAAATACGGCTCTTGTCTTCCAGCCTGGACTCAGGGGTAACCAAAAAACTTGGGGTCTCATATCTTCCAGCCGGACTCAGGGGTAGACTTACACTGGCTTCCTCTTGTCTTCCAGCCTGGACTCAGGGCTGATTTAGGTAGGTTTTCTGTCTTCCAGCCTGGACTCAAGCATTACATGGGCTTGCTCCTAGCCTACCTCAGGGGTCTGATTTAGGTCTCTTGTCTTCCAGCCTGGACTCAGGGGTAGACGTACGTACGGTCTCTTGTCTTCCAGCCGGACTCAGGGGTAGACGTAATTGTCTCTTGTCTTCCAGCCGGCTGGGGGACTTACCTACTACGTCTCTTGTCTTCCAGCCTGGACTCAGGGGTAGACGCCATTTTTATGGAACTCTTCCAGCCGGTCAGGGGTAGACGCAAACTACGTCTCAACCTTCCAGCCTGGACTCAGGGGTAGACTAGTAGGTCTCTTCCAGCCCGGACTCAGGGGTAGACGTAGAAGGTAGATATTTTGTCTTCCAGCCTGGCCTCAGGGGTAGACGAGTAGGTGGTCTCTTCCAGCCTGGACTCAGGGGTAGACGTAGTAGGTAGGTCGCTTGTCTTCCAGCCTGGACTCAGGGGTAGACGTAGTAGGTAGATATTTTGTCTTTCCACCTGGGACTCTGCCTCTAACCTCCAGCCTGGCCTGTCTTCCAGGGGTAGACGGGGGTCTGTCTTCCAGCCTGGACTCAGGGGTAGACGTGCTAGGTAGGTCTCTTCCAGCCTGGACTCAGGGTAGACATAGTAGGTAGGTCGCTTGTCTTCCAGCCTGGACTCAGGGGTGATTCACTGGTCTCTGGCCTGGCCTCAGGGGTAGACGTGGTAGGCGGTCTCTTGTCCCTGGACTCAGGGGTAGACGTAGTAGGTAGGTCTTTGTCTTCCAGCCTGGACTCAGGGGGTAGACGTTGGTAGGTAGGTCTCTTCCAGCCTGGACTCAGGGGTAGACGTGGGGTAGGTCTCTTGTCTTCCAGCCTGGCTCAGGGGGTAGACGTTATATCTCTTCCAGCCTGGCCTCAGGGGTAGACGTAGTAGGGGCCACAGTGTCTTCCAGCCTGGACTCAGGGGTCCAGATTTAGTGCAGTGGTCTCTTGCCTGGACTCAGGGGTAGACTAGGGTAGGTCAGTTTGCCTGGACTCAGGGGTCTGTAGTAGGTAGGTCTCTTGTCTTCCAGCCTGGACTCAGGGGTCCGTGTAGGTGAATCTTACAGCCTGGACTCAGGGTAGATTAGTAGGTCCTTCTCTCTTGTCTTCCAGCCTGGACTCGGGGACCTGTAGCCCTAGGTCCTTGTCTTCCAGCCGGACTACCTGACATGATGACTCTTGCTGTCCCCAGCCGGACTCTGGGGTAGACTTACTGCTCCTTGTCTTCCAGCCTGGCCTCAGGGCCCTAGGACCATGTCTTCCAGCCGGACTCCTGGGGTGAGACTCCTTGCTGTCCCTTGTCCAGCCTGGACTCAGGGGTGACTGCTAGGTAGTTTTCCAGCCCGTCAGGGGTAGCCTTACTAGGTAGATATTTTGTCTTCCAGCCTGGTCATTTAGACGTGAAGGTATCTTGAACAGCCTGGACTCAGGGGCAGACGTGTAGGTATAATCTTCCAGCCTGGACTCAGGGGTAGACGTAGTAGGTAGATATTTTGTCTTCCAGCCTGGACTCAGGGGTAGACGTCTAGGTAGGTCTCTTGTCTTCCAGCCTGGACTCAGGGGAGACTGTAGGTAGGTCTCTTCCAGCCTGGACTCCTAGACATAGTAGGTAGGTCGCTTGTCTTCCAGCCTGGACTCAGGGGAGACTGTGCTGCTGCTCCAGCCTGGACTCAGGGGTCTGCCTTATCGCTTTCTTCCAGCCTGGACTCAGGGGTAGATTAGTAGGTAGGTCTTTGAACAGCCTGGTCAGGGGTCGTTATAGGTCTCTTACAGCCTGGACTCAGGGGTAGACGTAGTAGGTAGGTCTCTTGTCTTCCAGCCTGGACTCAGGGGTTTGACGTTTCTAGGTAGGTCTCTTCCAGCCTGGACTCAGGGGTAGACTGTTTGGGGTTTTAGGCTCTTGTCTTCCAGCCTGGACTCAGGGGTGATGTAGGTAGGTCTCTATAAAGCCTGGACTCAGGGGTTTGACTTACCTAGGTAGGTCTCTTGTCTTCCAGCCTGGACTCAGGGGTAGACGTAGTAGGTAGATGGACTCAGGGGTTGTAGGTTCTCTTACAGCCTGGACTCAGGGGTAGACGTAGTAGGTAGGTCTCTTGTCTTCCAGCCTGGACTCAGGGCCTGGACTCAGGGGTAGACGTAGTAGGTAGGTCTCTTCCAGCCGGACTCAGGGGTAGACCTGTCTTCCAGCCGGACTCAGGGGTAGATGTAGTAGGTAGGTCTCTTGTCTTCCAGCCGGACTCAGGGGTAGACGTAGTAGGTAGGTCTCTTGTCTTCCAGCCCGGACTCAGGGGTAGGGTAGACTCTTGTCTTCCAGCCTGGACTCAGGGGTAGATATTTGTCTCTTGGACTCCAGCCTGTAGTGGGTAGATGTCTCTTACAGCCTGGACTCTTCCAGCCTGGACTCAGGGGTAGACGTAGTAGGTAGGTCTCTTCCAGCCTGGACTCAGGGGTAGACGTAGAAGGTAGATATTTTGTCTTCCAGCCTGGACTCAGGGGTAGACGTAGTAGGTAGGTCTCTTCCAGCCTGGACTCAGGGGTAGACGTAGTAGGTAGGTCACTTGTCTTCCAGCCTGGACTCATGGGTCTTCCAGCCTGGACTCAGGGGTAGACGTAGTAGGTAGGTCTCTTACAGCCTGGACTCAGGGGTAGACGTAGTAGGTAGGTCTCTTACAGCCTGGACTCAGGGGTAGATGTAGTAGGTAGGTCTCTTACAGCCTGGACTCAGGGGTAGACGTAGTAGGTAGGTCTCTTACAGCCTGGACTCAGGGGGAGACGTAGTAATTGGTATTATATGTTTATTTTCGTATGGTATGTAATAATTTGTTGGTGTCCATCATTCATATCTTTCGAAAGGTTACGAATTACAATTTGTACAATTATGTTATGAATTTACAAAACGTATGATATGTTAGGAAATTCCAACTTGTGAATAACGTTGGCTAGGTGGCTAACGTAAGCTAGGCTAGAGGTTAGGTTTAAAGGGTTATTGGATGGGTTAGATGTAGTTGTAAAGTAGCTAGAAAGTAGTTGCAAAGTTGCTTAAATGCCAAAGTTGTCCGTGATAAGACTTGAACACTTAAGCTTTGGGTTGCTAGATGTTTGCGTTACGTGCACATCCATCCACCCCGACCAACCACCCTACTTTCGTATGTTTGCATGAGACCTTCTGACCTTCTATGTAACCATACCAACCGAAACATATCATACTAAGGGTTCCCGAATTTACTTTAATATGTTACGTCTAGTCTGAGACCAGGCTGCGACTCGAGGCTACTCTCACTCTGAAACAGTGTTACGTCTTGTCTATGAGACCAGGCTGCGACTCGAGGCTACTCTCACTCTGAAACTGTGTTACGTCTAGTCTATGAGACCAGGCTGTCTGTTCTCTTGTCATCCATCAGCACAGTTTCCCTCCAAATAAATCAGCTCAAGCCCAAACTGTGCGATATATATAGTAGGGAGTTATAGTTTCCAACAGGCCAATATCCCACGTAGTTTAAGTGCAGAAAAAACATGGTAATTAACTACGATGACCATAATCCATTGCGCGGCTACTTGTCTGGTCTGTGTTTCTTTAAAAGAGACAGAAGAAAGAGTTGTCTCGTCAGGTATCTCTACCTGAAAATACATCATCTCAGTGATTTGATAGTTGGTTTACAGCAGTCATCAAAGTAGGCCTTATTTACTATGAAGAACTACTAAAACAGTGATTCTGTTAGACAGCAGCTCTATAGAGATGACTTAGTGATTCTGTCAGACAGCAGCTCTATAGAGATGACTTAGTGATTCTGTCAGACAGCAGCTCTTTAGAGATGAGATGACTTAGTGATTCTGTCAGACAGCAGCTCTTTAGAGATGACTTAGTGATTCTGTAAGACAGCAGCTCTATAGAGATGACTTAGTGATTCAGTCAGACAGCAGCTCTATTGAGATGAGATGACTTAGTGATTCTGTCAGACAGCAGCTCTTTAGAGATGAGATGACTTAGTGATTCTGTAAGACAGCAGCTCTATAGAGATGAGATGACTTAGTGATTCTGTCAGACAGCAGCTCTATAGAGATGACTTAGTGATTCTGTTAGACAGCAGCTCTATAGAGATGACTTAGTGATTCTGTAAGACAGCAGCTCTATAGAGATGACTTAGTGATTCTGTCAGACAGCAGCTCTATAGAGATGACTTAGTGATTCTGTTAGACAGCAGCTCTATAGAGATGACTTAGTGATTCTGTAAGACAGCAGCTCTATAGAGATGACTTAGTGATTCAGTCAGACAGCAGCTCTATAGAGATGAGATGACTTAGTGATTCTGTCAGACAGCAGCTCTTTAGAGATGAGATGACTTAGTGATTCTGTAAGACAGCAGCTCTATAGAGATGAAATGACTTAGTGATTCTGTCAGACAGCAGCTCTATAGAGATGACTTAGTGATTCTGTTAGACAGCAGCTCTATAGAGATGACTTAGTGATTCTGTAAGACAGCAGCTCTATAGAGATGACTTAGTGATTCTGTCAGACAGCAGCTCTATAGAGATGACTTAGTGATTCTGTTAGACAGCAGCTCTATAGAGATGACTTAGTGATTGTGTTAGACAGCAGCTCTATAGAGATGACTTAGTGATTCTGTTAGACAGCAGCTCTATAGAGATGACTTAGTGATTCTGTAAGACAGCAGCTCTATAGAGATGACTTAGTGATTCAGTCAGACAGCAGCTCTATAGAGATGAGATGACTTAGTGATTCTAACAGACAGCAGCTCTTTAGAGATGAGATGACTTAGTGATTCTGTAAGACAGCAGCTCTATAGAGATGAAATGACTTAGTGACTCTGTTAGACAGCAGCTCTATAGAGATGACTTAGTGATTCTGTAAGACAGCAGCTCTATAGAGATGACTTAGTGATTCTGTAAGACAGCAGCTCTATAGAGATGACTTAGTGATTCTGTCAGACAGCAGCTCTATAGAGATGACTTAGTGATTATGTTAGACAGCAGCTCTATAGAGATGAGATGACTTAGTGATTCTGTCAGACAGCAGCTCTATAGAGATGACTTAGTGATTCTGTTAGACAGCAGCTCTATAGAGATGACTTAGTGATTCTGTTAGACAGCAGCTCTATAGAGATGAGATGACTTAATGATTCTGTCAGACAGCAGCTCTATAGAGATGACTTAGTGATTCTGTTAGACAGCAGCTCTATAGAGATGAGATGACTTAGTGATTCTGTTAGACAGCAGCTCTATAGAGATGAGATGACTTAGTGATTATGTTAGACAGCAGCTCTACAGAGATGAGATGACTTAGTGATTCTGTCAGACAGCAGCTCTATAGAGTTGACTTAGTGATTATGTTAGACAGCAGCTCTAAAGAGATGAGATGACTTAGTGATTATGTTAGACAGCAGCTCTATAGAGATGAGATGACTTAGTGATTATGTTAGACAGCAGCTCTATAGAGATGAGATGACTTAGTGATTATGTTAGACAGCAGCTCTATAGAGATGAGATGACTTAGTGATTCTGTTAGACAGCAGCTCTATAGAGATGACTTAGTGATTCAGTCAGACAGCAGCTCTATTGAGATGAGATGACTTAGTGATTCTGTCAGACAGCAGCTCTTTAGAGATGAGATGACTTAGTGATTCTGTAAGACAGCAGCTCTATAGAGATGAGATGACTTAGTGATTCTGTCAGACAGCAGCTCTATAGAGATGACTTAGTGATTCTGTTAGACAGCAGCTCTATAGAGATGAGATGACTTAGTGATTCTGTTAGACAGCAGCTCTATAGAGATGACTTAGTGATTGTGTTAGACAGCAGCTCTATAGAGATGACTTAGTGATTCTGTTAGACAGCAGCTCTATAGAGATGACTTAGTGATTCTGTAAGACAGCAGCTCTATAGAGATGACTTAGTGATTCAGTCAGACAGCAGCTCTATAGAGATGAGATGACTTAGTGATTCTGACAGACAGCAGCTCTTTAGAGATGAGATGACTTAGTGATTCTGTAAGACAGCAGCTCTATAGAGATGAAATGACTTAGTGACTCTGTTAGACAGCAACTCTATAGAGATGACTTAGTGATTCTGTAAGACAGCAGCTCTATAGAGATGACTTAGTGATTCTGTAAGACAGCAGCTCTATAGAGATGACTTAGTGATTCTGTCAGACAGCAGCTCTATAGAGATGACTTAGTGATTCTGTTAGACAGCAGCTCTATAGAGATGACTTAGTGATTATGTTAGACAGCAGCTCTATAGAGATGACTTAGTGATTCTGTTAGACTGCAGCTCTATAGAGATGACTTAGTGATTCTGTAAGACAGCAGCTCTATAGAGATGACTTAGTGATTCAGTCAGACAGCAGCTCTATAGAGATGAGATGACTTAGTGATTCTAACAGACAGCAGCTCTTTAGAGATGAGATGACTTAGTGATTCTGTAAGACAGCAGCTCTATAGAGATGAAATGACTTAGTGACTCTGTTAGACAGCAGCTCTATAGAGATGACTTAGTGATTCTGTAAGACAGCAGCTCTATAGAGATGACTTAGTGATTCTGTAAGACAGCAGCTCTATAGAGATGACTTAGTGATTCTGTCAGACAGCAGCTCTATAGAGATGACTTAGTGATTATGTTAGACAGCAGCTCTATAGAGATGAGATGACTTAGTGATTCTGTCAGACAGCAGCTCTATAGAGATGACTTAGTGATTCTGTTAGACAGCAGCTCTATAGAGATGACTTAGTGATTCTGTTAGACAGCAGCTCTATAGAGATGAGATGACTTAATGATTCTGTCAGACAGCAGCTCTATAGAGATGAGATGACTTAGTGATTCTGTCAGACAGCAGCTCTATAGAGATGAGATGACTTAGTGATTCTGTCAGACAGCAGCTCTATAGAGTTGACTTAGTGATTATGTTAGACAGCAGCTCTAAAGAGATGAGATGACTTAGTGATTATGTTAGACAGCAGCTCTATAGAGATGAGATGACTTAGTGATTATGTTAGACAGCAGCTCTATAGAGATGAGATGACTTAGTGATTATGTTAGACAGCAGCTCTATAGAGATGAGATGACTTAGTGATTCTGTTAGACAGCAGCTCCATAGACATGAGATGACTTAGTGATTCTGTCAGACAGCAGCTCTATAGAGATGAGATGACTTAGTGATTCTGTTAGACAGCAGCTCTATAGAGATGAGATGACTTAGTGATTCTGTTAGACAGTCAGCTCTATAGAGATGAGATGACTTAGTGATACCATCTGTTAGACAGCAGCTCTATAGACAGTCATCAGAGATGACTTATGATTCTGTCAGACAGTCACTCTATAGAGATGACTTATGATTGTGTCAGACAGTCAGCTACCATAGAGATGAGATGACTTAGGACAGTCACTACCATCATCAGGTATGAATTGGACTAGTCATTATGTTACAGCATCAGAGATGAGTCATAGAGATTGACAGTCACTACCATCAGGTATGAAATGGACAGTCACTACCATCAGGTATGAATTGGACAGTCACTACCATCAGGTATGAATTGGACAGTCACTACCATCAGGTATCAGAATTGGACAGTCACTACCATCAGGTATGAATTGGACAGTCACTACCATCAGGTATGAATTGGACAGTCACTACCATCAGGTATGAATTGGACAGTCACTACCATCAGGTATGAATTGGACAGTCACTACCATCAGGTATGAATTGGACAGTCACTACCATCAGGTATGAATTGGACAGTCACTACCATCAGGTATGAATTGGACAGTCACTACCATCAGGTATGAATTGGACAGTCACTACCATCAGGTATGAATTGGACAGTCACTACCATCAGGTATGAATTGGACAGTCACTACCATCAGGTATGAATTGGACAGTCACTACCATCAGGTATGAATTGGACAGTCACTACCATCAGGAGACTGGTATGAATTGGACAGTCACTACCATCAGGTATGAATTGGACAGTCACTACCATCAGGTATGAATTGGACAGTCACTACCATCAGGTATGAATTGGACAGTCACTACCATCAGGTATGAATTGGACAGTCACTACCATCAGGTATGAATTGGACAGTCACTACCATCAGGTATGAATTGGACAGTCACTACCATCAGGTATGAATTGGACAGTCACTACCATCAGGTATGAATTGGACAGTCACTACCATCAGGTATGAATTGGACAGTCACTACCATCAGGTATGAATTGGACAGTCACTACCATCAGGTATGAATTGGACAGTCACTACCATCAGGTATGAATTGGACAGTCACTACCATCAGGTATGAATTGGACAGTCACTACCATCAGGTATGAATTGGACAGTCACTACCATCAGGTATGAATTGGACAGTCACTACCATCAGGTATGAATTGGACAGTCACTACCATCAGGAGACAGTCACTACCATCAGTCACTATCAGGTATGAATTGGACAGTCACTACCATCAGGTATGAATTGGACAGTCACTACCATCAGGTATGAATTGGACAGTCACTACCATCAGGTATGAATTGGACAGTCACTACCATCAGGTATGAATTGGACAGTCACTACCATCAGGTATGAATTGGACAGTCACTACCATCAGGTATGAATTGGACAGTCACTACCATCAGGTATGAATTGGACAGTCACTACCATCAGGTATGAATTGGACAGTCACTACCATCAGGTATGAATTGGACAGTCACTACCATCAGGTATGAATTGGACAGTCACTACCATCAGGTATGAATTGGACAGTCACTACCATCAGGTATGAATTGGACAGTCACTACCATCAGGTATGAATTGGACAGTCACTACCATCAGGTATGAATTGGACAGTCACTACCATCAGGTATGAATTGGACAGTCACTACCATCAGGTATGAATTGGACAGTCACTACCATCAGGTATGAATTGGACAGTCACTACCATCAGGTATGAATTGGACAGTCACTACCATCAGGTATGAATTGGACAGTCACTACCATCAGGTATGAATTGGACAGTCACTACCATCAGGTATGAATTGGACAGTCACTACCATCAGGTATGAATTGGACAGTCACTACCATCAGGTACTGGTATGAATTGGACAGTCACTACCATAAGGTATGAATTGGACAGTCACTACCATCAGGTATGAATTGGACAGTCACTACCATCAGGAGACTGGTATGAATTGGACAGTCACCACCATCAGGAGACTGGTATGAATTGGACAGTCACTACCATCAGGTATGAATTGGACAGTCACTACCATCAGGAGACTGGTATGAATTGGACAGTCACTACCATCAGGTATGAATTGGACAGTCACTACCATCAGGAGACTGGTATGAATTGGACAGTCACTACCATCAGGTATGAATTGGACAGTCACTACCATCAGGTATGAATTGGACAGTCACTACCATCAGGTATGAATTGGACAGTCACTACCATCAGGAGACTGGTATGAATTGGACAGTCACTACCATCAGGTATGAATTGGACAGTCACTACCATCAGGAGACTGGTATGAATTGGACAGTCACTACCATCAGGTATGAATTGGACAGTCACTACCATCAGGTATGAATTGGACAGTCACTACCATCAGGACTATGAATTGGACAGTCACTACCATCAGGTATGAATTGGACAGTCACTACCATCAGGAGACTGGTATGAATTGGACAGTCACTACCATCAGGTGGTATGAATTGGACAGTCACTACCATCAGGAGACTGGTATGAATTGGACAGTCACTACCATCAGGAGACTGTTATGAATTGGACAGTCACTACCATCAGGTATGAATTGGACAGTCACTACCATCAGGTATGAATTGGACAGTCACTACCATCAGGAGACTGGTATGAATTGGACAGTCACTACCATCAGGAGACTGGTATGAATTGGACAGTCACTACCATCAGGAGACTGGTATGAATTGGACAGTCACTACCATCAGGAGACTGGTATGAATTGGACAGTCACTACCATCAGGAGACTGGTATGAATTGGACAGTCACTACCATCAGGAGACTGTTATGAATTGGACAGTCACTACCATCAGGAGACTGGTATGAATTGGACAGTCACTACCATCAGGAGACTGGTATGAATTGGACAGTCACTACCATCAGGAGACTGGTATGAATTGGACAGTCACTACCATCAGGAGACTGGTATGAATTGGACAGTCACTACCATCAGGAGACTGGTATGAATTGGACAGTTACTACCATCTGGAGACTGGTATGAATTGGACAGTCACTACCATCAGGTATGAATTGGACAGTCACTACCATCAGGTATGAATTGGACAGTCACTACCATCAGGTATGAATTGGACAGTCACTACCATCAGGTATGAATTGGACAGTCACTACCATCAGGTATGAATTGGACAGTCACTACCATCAGGTATGAATTGGACAGTCACTACCATCAGGAGACTGGTATGAATTGGACAGTCACCACCATCAGGAGACTGGTATGAATTGGACAGTCACTACCATCAGGTATGAATTGGACAGTCACCACCATCAGGAGACTGGTATGAATTGGACAGTCACTACCATCAGGAGACTGGTATGAATTGGACAGTCACCACCATCAGGAGACTGGTATGAATTGGACAGTCACTACCATCAGGTATGAATTGGACAGTCACTACCATCAGGAGACTGGTATGAATTGGACAGTCACTACCATCAGGTATGAATTGGACAGTCACCACCATCAGGAGACTGGTATGAATTGGACAGTCACCACCATCAGGAGACTGGTATGAATTGGACAGTCACTACCATCAGGAGACTGGTATGAATTGGACAGTCACTACCATCAGGAGACTGGTATGAATTGGACAGTCACTACCATCAGGAGACTGGTATGAATTGGACAGTCACTACCATCAGGAGACTGGTATGAATTGGACAGTCACTACCATCAGGAGACTGGTATGAATTGGACAGTCACTACCATCAGGAGACTGGTATGAATTGGACAGTCACCACCATCAGGAGACTGGTATGAATTGGACAGTCACTACCATCAGGTATGAATTGGACAGTCACTACCATCAGGTATGAATTGGACAGTCACTACCATCAGGTATGAATTGGACAGTCACCACCATCAGGAGACTGGTATGAATTGGACAGTCACTACCATCAGGAGACTGGTATGAATTGGACAGTCACTACCATCAGGAGACTGGTATGAATTGGACAGTCACTACCATCAGGAGACTGGTATGAATTGGACAGGTACTACCATCTGGAGACTGGTATGAATTGGACAGTCACTACCATCAGGTATGAATTGGACAGTCACTACCATCAGGTATGAATTGGACAGTCACTACCATCAGGAGACTGGTATGAATTGGACAGTCACTACCATCAGGAGACTGGTATGAATTGGACAGTCACTACCATCAGGAGACTGGTATGAATTGGACAGTCACTACCATCAGGTATGAATTGGACAGTCACTACCATCAGGAGACTGGTATGAATTGGACAGTCACTACCATCAGGTATGAATTGGACAGTCACTACCATCAGGGGACTGGTATGAATTGGACAGTCACTACCATCAGACTGTATGAATTGGACAGTCACTACCATCAGGTATGAATTGGACAGTCACTACCATCAGGTATGAATTGGACAGTCACTACCATCAGGAGACTGGTATGAATTGGACAGTCACTACCATCAGGAGACTGGTATGAATTGGACAGTCACTACCATCAGGTGGTATGAATTGGACAGTCACTACCATCAGGAGACTGGTATGAATTGGACAGTCACTACCATCAGGAGACTGGTATGAATTGGACAGTCACTACCATCAGGAGACTGGTATGAATTGGACAGTCACTACCATCAGGTACTGGTATGGATTGGACAGTCACTACCATCAGGAGACTGGTATGAATTGGACAGTCACTACCATCAGGTATGAATTGGACAGTCACAGTCACTACCATCAGGAGACTGGTATGAATTGGACAGTCACCACCATCAGGAGACTGGTATGAATTGGACAGTCACTACCATCAGGAGACTGGTATGAATTGGACAGTCACTACCATCAGGAGACTGGTATGAATTGGACAGTCACTACCATCAGGAGACTGGTATGAATTGGACAGTCACTACCATCAGGAGACTGTTATGAATTGGACAGTCACTACCATCAGGAGACTGGTATGAATTGGACAGTCACTACCATCAGGAGACTGTTATGAATTGGACAGTCACTACCATCAGGAGACTGGTATGAATTGGACAGTCACTACCATCAGGTATGAATTGGACAGTCACTACCATCAGGTATGAATTGGACAGTCACTACCATCAGGTATGAATTGGACAGTCACCACCATCAGGAGACTGGTATGAATTGGACAGTCACCACCATCAGGAGACTGGTATGAATTGGACAGTCACTACCATCAGGAGACTGGTATGAATTGGACAGTCACTACCATCAGGAGACTGGTATGAATTGGACAGGTACTACCATCTGGAGACTGGTATGAATTGGACAGTCACTACCATCAGGTATGAATTGGACAGTCACTACCATCAGGAGACTGGTATGAATTGGACAGTCACTACCATCAGGTATGAATTGGACAGTCACTACCATCAGGTATGAATTGGACAGTCACTACCATCAGGTATGAATTGGACAGTCACTACCATCAGGAGACTGGTATGAATTGGACAGTCACCACCATCAGGAGACTGGTATGAATTGGACAGTCACTACCATCAGGTATGAATTGGACAGTCACTACCATCAGGAGACTGGTATGAATTGGACAGTCACCACCATCAGGAGACTGGTATGAATTGGACAGTCACTACCATCAGGTATGAATTGGACAGTCACTACCATCAGGAGACTGGTATGAATTGGACAGTCACTACCATCAGGAGACTGGTATGAATTGGACAGTCACTACCATCAGGAGACTGGTATGAATTGGACAGTCACTACCATCAGGAGACTGGTATGAATTGGACAGTCACTACCATCAGGAGACTGGTATGAATTGGACAGTCACTACCATCAGGAGACTGGTATGAATTGGACAGTCACTACCATCAGGTATGAATTGGACAGTCACTACCATCAGGTATGAATTGGTCACTACCATCAGGTATGAATTGGACAGTCACTACCATCAGGAGACTGGTATGAATTGGACAGTCACTACCATCAGGTATGAATTGGACAGTCACTACCATCAGGAGACTGGTATGAATTGGACAGTCACCACCATCAGGAGACTGGTATGAATTGGACAGTCACTACCATCAGGAGACTGGTATGAATTGGACAGTCACTACCATCAGGAGACTGGTATGAATTGGACAGTCACTACCATCAGGAGACTGGTATGAATTGGACAGTCACTACCATCAGGAGACTGGTATGAATTGGACAGTCACTACCATCAGGAGACTGGTATGAATTGGACAGTCACTACCATCAGGAGACTGGTATGAATTGGACAGGTACTACCATCTGGAGACTGGTATGAATTGGACAGTCACTACCATCAGGTATGAATTGGACAGTCACTACCATCAGGTATGAATTGGACAGTCACTACCATCAGGTATGAATTGGACAGTCACCACCATCAGGAGACTGGTATGAATTGGACAGTCACCACCATCAGGAGACTGGTATGAATTGGACAGTCACTACCATCAGGTATGAATTGGACAGTCACTACCATCAGGAGACTGGTATGAATTGGACAGTCACTACCATCAGGAGACTGGTATGAATTGGACAGTCACTACCATCAGGAGACTGGTATGAATTGGACAGTCACTACCATCAGGAGACTGTTATGAATTGGACAGTCACTACCATCAGGAGACTGGTATGAATTGGACAGTCACTACCATCAGGTATGAATTGGACAGTCACTACCATAAGGTATGAATTGGACAGTCACTACCATCAGGTATGAATTGGACAGTCACTACCATCAGGAGACTGGTATGAATTGGACAGTCACCACCATCAGGAGACTGGTATGAATTGGACAGTCACTACCATCAGGTATGAATTGGACAGTCACTACCATCAGGAGACTGGTATGAATTGGACAGTCACTACCATCAGGTATGAATTGGACAGTCACCACCATCAGGAGACTGGTATGAATTGGACAGTCACTACCATCAGGAGACTGGTATGAATTGGACAGGTACTACCACTACCATCAGGAGACTGGTATGAATTGGACAGTCACTACCATCAGGTATGAATTGGACAGTCACTACCATCAGGTATGAATTGGACAGTCACTACCATCAGGTATGAATTGGACAGTCACTACCATCAGGAGACTGGTATGAATTGGACAGTCACTACCATCAGGAGACTGGTATGAATTGGACAGTCACTACCATCAGGAGACTGGTATGAATTGGACAGTCACTACCATCAGGAGACTGGTATGAATTGGACAGTCACTACCATCAGAATTGGACAGTCACTACCATCAGGAGATGGTAATTGGACAGTCACTACCATCAGGAGACTGGTATGAATTGGACAGTCACTACCATCAGGAGACTGGTATGAATTGGACAGTCACTACCATCAGGTAGACTTGGACAGTCACTACCAAGGTATGGACAGTCACTACCATCAGGTATGAATTGGACAGTCACTACCATCAGGTATGAATTGGACAGTCACTACCATCAGGAGACTGGTATGAATTGGACAGTCACTACCATCAGGTCACCACCATCAGAGACTGGACAGTCAGTCACTACCATCAGGAGACTGGTATGAATTGGACAGTCACTACCATCAGGAGACTGGTATGAATTGGACAGTCACTACCATCAGGAGACTGGTATGAATTGGACAGTCACTACCATCAGGAGACTGGTATGAATTGGACAGTCACTACCATCAGGTATGAATTGGACAGTCACTACCATCAGGAGACTGGTATGAATTGGACAGTCACTACCATCAGGAGACTGGTATGAATTGGACAGTCACTACCATCAGGTATGGTATGAATTGGACAGTCACTACCATCAGGAGACTGGTATGAATTGGACAGTCACTACCATCAGGAGACTGGTATGAATTGGACAGTCACTACCATCAGGAGACTGGTATGAATTGGACAGTCACTACCATCAGACTGGTATGAATTGGACAGTCACTACCATCAGGAGGTATGAATTGGACAGTCACTACCATCAGGAGACTGGTATGAATTGGACAGTCACTACCATCAGGACTATGAATTGGACAGTCACTACCATCAGGAGACTGGTATGAATTGGACAGTCACTACCATCAGGAGACTGATGATTGGACAGTCACTACCATCAGGAGACTGGTATGAATTGGACAGTCACTACCATCAGGAGACTGGTATGAATTGGACAGTCACTACCATCAGGAGACTGGTATGAATTGGACAGTCACTACCATCAGGAGACTGGTATGAATTGGACAGTCACTACCATCAGGAGACTGGTATGAATTGGACAGTCACTACCATCAGGTATGAATTGGACAGTCACTACCATCAGACTGGTATGAATTGGACAGTCACTACCATCAGGTATGAATTGGACAGTCACTACCATCAGGTACTGAATTGGACAGTCACTACACCATCAGGAGACTGGTATGAATTGGACAGTCACTACCATCAGGAGACTGGTATGAATTGGACAGTCACTACCATCAGGAGACTGGTATGAATTGGACAGTCACTACCATCAGGAGACTGGTATGAATTGGACAGTCACTACCATCAGGAGACTGGTATGAATTGGACAGTCACTACCATCAGGGTATGAATTGGACAGTCACTACCATCAGGTATGAATTGGACAGTCACTACCATCAGGACTGGTATGAATTGGACAGTCACCACCATCAGGAGACTGGTATGAATTGGACAGTCACTACCATCAGGAGACTGGTATGAATTGGACAGTCACTACCATCAGGAGACTGGTATGAATTGGACAGTCACTACCATCAGGAGACTGGTATGAATTGGACAGTCACTACCATCAGGAGACTGGTATGAATTGGACAGTCACTACCATCAGGAGACTGGTATGAATTGGACAGTCACTACCATCAGGACTGGTATGAATTGGACAGTCACTACCATCAGGTATGAATTGGACAGTCACTACCATCAGGAGACTGGTATGAATTGGACAGTCACTACCATCAGGGTATGAATTGGACAGTCACTACCATCAGGTATGAATTGGACAGTCACTACCATCAGGAGACTGGTATGAATTGGACAGTCACCACCATCAGGAGACTGGTATGAATTGGACAGTCACTACCATCAGGAGACTGTATGAATTGGACAGTCACTACCATCAGGAGACTGGTATGAATTGGACAGTCACTACCATCAGGAGACTGGTATGAATTGGACAGTCACTACCATCAGGAGACTGGTATGAATTGGACAGTCACTACCATCAGGGTATGAATTGACTCACTACCATCAGGTATGAATTGGACAGTCACTACCATCAGGAGACTGGTATGAATTGGACAGTCACTACCATCAGGTATGAATTGGACAGTCACTACCATCAGGTATGAATTGGACAGTCACTACCATCAGGTGGTATGAATTGGACAGTCACTACCATCAGGAGACTGGTATGAATTGGACAGTCACTACCATCAGGAGACTGGTATGAATTGACACTACCATCAGGTATGAATTGGACAGTCACTACCATCAGGAGACTGGTATGAATTGGACAGTCACCACCATCAGGAGACTGGTATGAATTGGACAGTCACTACCATCAGGTATGAATTGGACAGTCACTACCATCAGGAGACTGGTATGAATTGGACAGTCACTACCATCAGGAGACTGGTATGAATTGGACAGTCACTACCATCAGGAGACTGGTATGAATTGGACAGTCACTACCATCAGGAGACTGGTATGAATTGGACAGTCACTACCATCAGGTATGAATTGGACAGTCACTACCATCAGGTATGAATTGGACAGTCACTACCATCAGGTATGAATTGGACAGTCACTACCATCAGGTATGAATTGGACAGTCACTACCATCAGGAGACTGGTATGAATTGGACAGTCACTACCATCAGGTATGAATTGGACAGTCACTACCATCAGGAGACTGGTATGAATTGGACAGTCACTACCATCAGGTATGAATTGGACAGTCACTACCATCAGGAGACTGGTATGAATTGGACAGTCACTACCATCAGGAGACTGGTATGAATTGGACAGTCACTACCATCAGGAGACTGGTATGAATCGGACAGTCACTACCATCAGGAGACTGTTATGAATTGGACAGTCAGCACCATCAGGAGACTGGTATGAATTGGACAGTCACTACCATCAGGAGACTGGTATGAATTGGACAGGTACTACCATCTGGAGACTGGTATGAATTGGACAGTCACTACCATCAGGTATGAATTGGACAGTCACTACCATCAGGTATGAATTGGACAGTCACTACCATCAGGTATGAATTGGACAGTCACCACCATCATGAGACTGGTATGAATTGGACAGTCACCACCATCAGGAGACTGGTATGAATTGGACAGTCACTACCATCAGGTATGAATTGGACAGTCACTATCATCAGGAGACTGGTATGAATTGGACAGTCACCACCATCAGGAGACTGGTATGAATTGGACAGTCACTACCATCAGGAGACTGGTATGAATTGGACAGGTACTACTATCTGGAGACTGGTATGAATTGGACAGTCACTACCATCAGGAGACTGGTATGAATTGGACAGTCACTACCATCAGGTATGAATTGGACAGTCACTACCATCAGGTATGAATTGGACAGTCACTACCATCAGGAGACTGGTATGAATTGGACAGTCACCACCATCAGGAGACTGGTATGAATTGGACAGTCACTACCATCAGGTATGAATTGGACAGTCACTACCATCAGGAGACTGGTATGAATTGGACAGTCACTACCATCAGGAGACTGGTATGAATTGGACAGTCACTACCATCAGGAGACTGGTATGAATTGGACAGTCACTACCATCAGGAGACTGGTATGAATTGGACAGGTACTACCATCTGGAGACTGGTATGAATTGGACAGTCACTACCATCAGGTATGAATTGGACAGTCACTACCATCAGGTATGAATTGGACAGTCACTACCATCAGGTATGAATTGGACAGTCACCACCATCAGGAGACTGGTATGAATTGGACAGTCACTACCATCAGGAGACTGGTATGAATTGGACAGTCACTACCATCAGGAGACTGTTATGAATTGGACAGTCACTACCATCAGGAGACTGGTATGAATTGGACAGTCACTACCATCAGGTATGAATTGGACAGTCACTACCATCAGGAGACTGGTATGAATTGGACAGTCACTACCATCAGGAGACTGGTATGAATTGGACAGTCACTACCATCAGGAGACTGTTATGAATTGGACAGTCACTACCATCAGGTATGAATTGGACAGTCACTACCATCAGGTATGAATTGGACATCACTACCATCAGGTATGAGGACAGTCACTACCATCAGGTATGAATTGGACAGTCACTACCATCAGGTATGAATTGGACAGTCACTACCATCAGGTATGAATTGGACAGTCACTACCATCAGGAGACTGGTATGAATTGGACAGTCACTACCATCAGGAGACTGGTATGAATTGGACAGTCACTACCATCAGGTATGAATTGGACAGTCACTACCATCAGGTATGAATTGGACAGTCACTACCATCAGGTATGAATTGGACAGTCACTACCATCAGGTATGAATTGGACAGTCACCACCATCAGGAGACTGGTATGAATTGGACAGTCACTACCATCAGGTATGAATTGGACAGTCACTACCATCAGGAGACTGGTATGAATTGGACAGTCACTACCATCAGGAGACTGGTATGAATTGGACAGTCACTACCATCAGGTATGAATTGGACAGTCACTACCATCAGGAGACTGGTATGAATTGGACAGTCACTACCATCAGGAGACTGGTATGAATTGGACAGTCACTACCATCAGGAGACTGGTATGAATTGGACAGTCACTACCATCAGGAGACTGGTATGAATTGGACAGTCACTACCATCAGGTATGAATTGGACAGTCACTACCATCAGGAGACTGGTATGAATTGGACAGTCACCACCATCAGGAGACTGGTATGAATTGGACAGTCACTACCATCAGGTATGAATTGGACAGTCACTACCATCAGGAGACTGGTATGAATTGGACAGTCACTACCATCAGGAGACTGGTATGAATTGGACAGTCACTACCATCAGGAGACTGTTATGAATTGGACAGTCACTACCATCAGGAGACTGGTATGAATTGGACAGTCACTACCATCAGGAGACTGGTATGAATTGGACAGTCACTACCATCAGGAGACTGGTATGAATTGGACAGTCACTACCATCAGGTATGAATTGGACAGTCACTACCATCAGGTATGAATTGGGTACAGTCACTACCATCAGGTGGTATGAATTGGACAGTCACCACCATCAGGAGACTGGTATGAATTGGACAGTCACTACCATCAGGAGACTGGTATGAATTGGACAGTCACTACCATCAGGAGACTGGTATGAATTGGACAGTCACTACCATCAGGAGACTGGTATGAATTGGACAGTTACTACCATCTGGAGACTGGTATGAATTGGACAGTCACTACCATCAGGAGACTGGTATGAATTCGACAGTCACTACCATCAGGTATGAATTGGACAGTCACTACCATCAGGTATGAATTGGACAGTCACTACCATCATGAGACTGGTATGAATTGGACAGTCACCACCATCAGGAGAATTGCTGTATGAATTGGACAGTCACTACCATCAGGAGACTGGTATGAATTGGACAGTCACTACCATCAGGAGACTGGTATGAATTGGACAGTCACTACCATCAGGAGACTGGTATGAATTGGACAGGTACTACCATCTGGAGACTGGTATGAATTGGACAGTCACTACCATCAGGTATGAATTGGACAGTCACTACCATCAGGTATGAATTGGACAGTCACTACCATCAGGTATGAATTGGACAGTCACTACCATCAGGTATGAATTGGACAGTCACTACCATCAGGAGACTGGTATGAATTGGACAGTCACCACCATCAGGAGACTGGTATGAATTGGACAGTCACTACCATCAGGAGACTGGTATGAATTGGACAGTCACTACCATCAGGAGACTGGTATGAATTGGACAGTCACTACCATCAGGTATGAATTGGACAGTCACTACCATCAGGAGACTGTTATGAATTGGACAGTCAGCACCATCAGGAGACTGGTATGAATTGGACAGTCACTACCATCAGGAGACTGGTATGAATTGGACAGGTACTACCATCTGGAGACTGGTATGAATTGGACAGTCACTACCATCAGGTATGAATTGGACAGTCACTACCATATATGAATTGGACAGTCACTACCATCAGGTATGACAGTCACCACCATCATGAGACTGGTATGAATTGGACAGTCACCATCATCAGGAGACTGGTATGAATTGGACAGTCACTACCATCAGGTATGAATTGGACAGTCACTATCATCAGGAGACTGGTATGAATTGGACAGTCACCACCATCAGGAGACTGGTATGAATTGGACAGTCACTACCATCAGGAGACTGGTATGAATTGGACAGGTACTACCACCTGGAGACTGGTATGAATTGGACAGTCACCACCATCAGGAGACTGGTATGAATTGGACAGTCACTACCATCAGGTATGAATTGGACAGTCACTACCATCAGGGGACTGGTATGAGTTGGACAGTCACCACCATCAGGAGACTGGTATGAATTGGACAGTCACTACCATCAGGTATGAATTGGACAGTCACTACCATCAGGAGACTGGTATGAATTGGACAGTCACTACCATCAGGAGACTGGTATGAATTGGACAGTCACTACCATCAGGAGACTGGTATGAATTGGACAGTCACTACCATCAGGAGACTGGTATGAATTGGACAGTCACTACCATCAGGAGACTGGTATGAATTGGACAGTCACTACCATCAGGTATGAATTGGACAGTCACTACCATCAGGTATGAATTGGACAGTCACTACCATCAGGTATGAATTGGACAGTCACTACCATCAGGAGACTGGTATGAATTGGACAGTCACTACCATCAGGAGACTGGTATGAATTGGACAGTCACTACCATCAGGAGACTGGTATGAATTGGACAGTCACTACCATCAGGAGACTGGTATGAATTGGACAGTCACTACCATCAGGTATGAATTGGACAGTCACTACCATCAGGAGAGTCACTCAGGTATGAATTGGACAGTCACTACCATCAGGAGACTGGTATGAATTGGACAGTCACTACCATCAGGAGACTGGTATGAATTGGACAGTCACTACCATCAGGAGACTGGTATGAATTGGACAGTCACTACCATCAGGTATGAATTGGACAGTCACTACCATCAGGTATGAATTGGACAGTCACCACCATCATGAGACTGGTATGAATTGGACAGTCACTACCATCAGGAGACTGTTATGAATTGGACAGTCACTACCATCAGGAGACTGGTATGAATTGGACAGTCACTACCATCAGGAGACTGGTATGAATTGGACAGTCACTACCATCAGGAGACTGGTATGAATTGGACAGGTACTACTATCTGGAGACTGGTATGAATTGGACAGTCACTACCATCAGGTATGAATTGGACAGTCACTACCATCAGGTATGAATTGGACAGTCACTACCATCAGGTATGAATTGGACAGTCACTACCATCAGGTATGAATTGGACAGTCACTACCATCAGGTATGAATTGGACAGTCACTACCATCAGGAGACTGGTATGAATTGGACAGTCACCACCATCAGGTATGAATTGGACAGTCACTACCATCAGGAGACTGGTATGAATTGGACAGTCACCACCATCAGGAGACTGGTATGAATTGGACAGTCACTACCATCAGGAGACTGGTATGAATTGGACAGTCACTACCATCAGGAGACTGGTATGAATTGGACAGTCACTACCATCAGGAGACTGGTATGAATTGGACAGTCACTACCATCAGGAGACTGGTATGAATTGGACAGTCACACCATCAGGAGACTGGTATGAATTGGACAGTCACTACCATCAGGAGACTGGTATGAATTGGACAGTCACTACCATCTGGAGACTGGTATGAATTGGACAGTCACTACCATCAGGTATGAATTGGACAGTCACTACCATCAGGTATGACACAGTCACTACCATCAGGTATGAATTGGACAGTCACCACCATCATGAGACTGGTATGAATTGGACAGTCACCACCATCAGGAGACTGGTATGAATTGGACAGTCACTACCATCAGGTATGAATTGGACAGTCACTATCATCAGGAGACTGGTATGAATTGGACAGTCACCACCATCAGGAGACTGGTATGAATTGGACAGTCACTACCATCAGGAGACTGGTATGAATTGGACAGGTACTACCATCTGGAGACTGGTATGAATTGGACAGTCACTACCATCAGGTATGAATTGGACAGTCACTACGATCAGGTATGAATTGGACAGTCACTACCATCAGGAGACTTGTATGAATTGGACAGTCACTACCATCAGGAGACTGGTATGAATTGGACAGTCACTAGTCAGGTATGAATTGGACAGTCACTACCATCAGGAGACTGGTATGAATTGGACAGTCACTACCATCAGGAGACTGGTATGAATTGGACAGTCACTACCATCAGGAGACTGGTATGAATTGGACAGTCACTACCATCAGGAGACTGGTATGAATTGGACAGGTACTACCATCTGGAGACTGGTATGAATTGGACAGTCACTACCATCAGGTATGACTGGTATGAATTGGACAGTCACTACCATCAGGTATGAATTGGACAGTCACCACCATCAGGAGACTGGTATGAATTGGACAGTCACTACCATCAGGAGACTGGTATGAATTGGACAGTCACTACCATCAGGAGACTGGTATGAATTGGACAGTCACTACCATCAGGAGACTGGTATGAATTGGACAGTCACTACCATCAGGAGACTGGTATGAATTGGACAGTCACTACCATCAGGAGACTGGTATGAATTGGACAGTCACTACCATCAGGAGACTGGTATGAATTGGACAGTTACTACCATCTGGAGACTGGTATGAATTGGACAGTCACTACCATCAGGTATGAATTGGACAGTCACTACCATCAGGTATGAATTGGACAGTCACCACCATCATGAGACTGGTATGAATTGGACAGTCACCACCATCAGGAGACTGGTATGAATTGGACAGTCACTACCATCAGGAGACTGGTATGAATTGGACAGTCACTACCATCAGGAGACTGGTATGAATTGGACAGTCACTACCATCAGGAGACTGGTATGAATTGGACAGTCACTACCATCAGGAGACTGGTATGAATTGGACAGTCACTACCATCAGGAGACTGGTATGAATTGGACAGTCACTACCATCAGGAGACTGGTATGAATTGGACAGTCACTACCATCAGGTATGAATTGGACAGTCACTACCATCAGGTAGACTGGACAGTCACTACCATCAGAATTGGACAGTCACTACCATCAGGAGACTGGTATGAATTGGACAGTCACTACCATCAGGAGACTGGTATGAATTGGACAGTCACTACCATCAGGTATGAATTGGACAGTCACTACCATCAGGTATGAATTGGACAGTCACTACCATCAGGAGACTGGTATGAATTGGACAGTCACCACCATCAGGAGACTGGTATGAATTGGACAGTCACTACCATCAGGTATGACAGTCACTACCATCAGGAGGTATGAATTGGACAGTCACTACCATCAGGAGACTGGTATGAATTGGACAGTCACTACCATCAGGAGACTGGTATGAATTGGACAGTCACCGCCATCAGGAGACTGGTATGAATTGGACAGTCACTACCATCAGGAGACTGGTATGAATTGGACAGTCACTACCATCAGGAGACTGGTATGAAGGACAGTCACTACCATCAGGAGACTGGTATGAATTGGACAGTCACTACCATCAGGAGACTGTTAGAATTGGACAGTCAGCACCATCAGGAGACTGGTATGAATTGGACAGTCACTACCATCAGGAGACTGTTATGAATTGGACAGTCACTACCATCAGGAGACTGGTATGAATTGGACAGTCACTACCATCAGGTATGAATTGGACAGTCACTACCATCAGGTATGAATTGGACAGTCACTACCATCAGGTATGAATTGGACAGTCACTACCATCAGGTATGAATTGGACAGTCACCACCATCAGGAGACTGGTATGAATTGGACAGTCACCACCATCAGGAGACTGGTATGAATTGGACAGTCACTACCATCAGGTATGAATTGGACAGTCACTACCATCAGGAGACTGGTATGAATTGGACAGTCACTACCATCAGGAGACTGGTATGAATTGGACAGTCACTACCATCAGGAGACTGGTATGAATTGGACAGGTACTACCATCTGGAGACTGGTATGAATTGGACAGTCACTACCATCAGGTATGAATTGGACAGTCACTACCATCAGGTATGAATTGGACAGTCACTACCATCAGGTATGAATTGGACAGTCACTACCATCAGGTATGAATTGGACAGTCACCACCATCATGAGACTGGTATGAATTGGACAGTCACCACCATCAGGAGACTGGTATGAATTGGACAGTCACTACAATCAGGAGACTGGTATGAATTGGACAGTCACTACCATCAGGAGACTGGTATGAATTGGACAGTCACTACCATCAGGAGACTGGTATGAATTGGACAGGTCACTACCATCTGGAGACTGGTAGGGACAGTCACTGGTATGAATTGGACAGTCACTACCATCAGGATGACTGGACAGTCACTACCATCAGATGATTGGACAGTCACTACCATCAGGTATGAATTGGACAGTCACTACCATCAGGTATGAATTGGACAGTCACTACCATCAGGTATGAATTGGACAGTCACTACCATCAGGAGACTGGTATGAATTGGACAGTCACCACCATCAGGAGACTGGTATGAATTGGACAGTCACTACCATCAGGTAGACTTGTATGAATTGGACAGTCACTACCATCAGGAGACTGGTATGAATTGGACAGTCACTACCATCAGGAGACTGGTATGAATTGGACAGTCACTACCATCAGGAGACTGGTATGAATTGGACAGTCACTACCATCAGGAGACTGGTATGAATTGGACAGTCACTACCATCAGGAGACTGGTATGAATTGGACAGGTACTACCATCTGGAGACTGGTATGAATTGGACAGTCACTACCATCAGGTATGAATTGGACAGTCACTACCATCAGGAGACTGGTATGAATTGGACAGTCACTACCATCAGGAGACTGGTATGAATTGGACAGTCACTACCATCAGGAGACTGGTATGAATTGGACAGTCACTACCATCTGGAGACTGGTATGAATTGGACAGTCACTACCATCAGGTATGAATTGGACAGTCACTACCATCAGGAGACTGGTATGAATTGGACAGTCACTACCATCAGGTATGAATTGGACAGTCACTACCATCAGGTATGAATTGGACAGTCACTACCATCAGGTATGAATTGGACAGTCACCACCATCAGGAGACTGGTATGAATTGGACAGTCACCACCATCAGGTATGAATTGGACAGTCACTACCATCAGGAGACTGGTATGAATTGGACAGTCACTACCATCAGGAGACTGGTATGAATTGGACAGTCACTACCATCAGGAGACTGTTATGAATTGGACAGTCACTACCATCAGGAGACTGGTATGAATTGGACAGTCACTACCATCAGGTATGAATTGGACAGTCACTACCATCAGGAGACTGGTATGAATTGGACAGTCACTACCATCAGGAGACTGGTATGAATTGGACAGTCACTACCATCAGGAGACTGGTATGAATTGGACAGTCACTACCATCAGGAGACTGGTATGAATTGGACAGTCACTACCATCAGGAGACTGGTATGAATTGGACAGTCACTACCATCAGGAGACTGGTATGAATTGGACAGTCACTACCATCAGGAGACTGGTATGAATTGGACAGTCACTACCATCAGGAGACTGGTATGAATTGGACAGTCACTACCATCAGGAGACTGGTATGAATTGGACAGTCACTACCATCAGGAGACTGGTATGAATTGGACAGTCACTACCATCAGGAGACTGGTATGAATTGGACAGGTACTACCATCTGGAGACTGGTATGAATTGGACAGTCACTACCATCAGGTATGAATTGGACAGTCACTACCATCAGGTATGAATTGGACAGTCACTACCATCAGGAGACTGGTATGAATTGGACAGTCACTACCATCAGGAGACTGGTATGAATTGGACAGTCACTACCATCAGGAGACTGGTATGAATTGGACAGTCACTACCATCAGGAGACTGGTATGAATTGGACAGTCACCACCATCAGGAGACTGGTATGAATTGGACAGTCACTACCATCAGGTATGAATTGGACAGTCACTACCATCAGGAGACTGGTATGAATTGGACAGTCACTACCATCAGGTATGAATTGGACAGTCACTACCATCAGGAGACTGGTATGAATTGGACAGTCACTACCATCAGGTATGAATTGGACAGTCACTACCATCAGGAGACTGGTATGAATTGGACAGTCACCACCATCAGGAGACTGGTATGAATTGGACAGTCACTACCATCAGGAGACTGGTATGAATTGGACAGTCACTACCATCAGGAGACTGGTATGAATTGGACAGTCACTACCATCAGGAGACTGGTATGAATTGGACAGTCACTACCATCAGGAGACTGTTATGAATTGGACAGTCAGCACCATCAGGAGACTGGTATGAATTGGACAGTCACTACCATCAGGAGACTGTTATGAATTGGACAGTCAGCACCATCAGGAGACTGGTATGAATTGGACAGTCACTACCATCAGGTATGAATTGGACAGTCACTACCATCAGGTATGAATTGGACAGTCACTACCATCAGGTATGAATTGGACAGTCACCACCATCAGGAGACTGGTATGAATTGGACAGTCACCACCATCAGGAGACTGGTATGAATTGGACAGTCACTACCATCAGGAGACTGGTATGAATTGGACAGTCACTACCATCAGGAGACTGGTATGAATTGGACAGGTACTACCATCTGGAGACTGGTATGAATTGGACAGTCACTACCATCAGGTATGAATTGGACAGTCACTACCATCAGGAGACTGGTATGAATTGGACAGTCACCACCATCAGGAGACTGGTATGAATTGGACAGTCACTACCATCAGGTATGAATTGGACAGTCACTACCATCAGGTATGAATTGGACAGTCACTACCATCAGGTATGAATTGGACAGTCACTACCATCAGGTATGAATTGGACAGTCACTACCATCAGGTATGAATTGGACAGTCACCACCATCAGGAGACTGGTATGAATTGGACAGTCACCACCATCAGGAGACTGGTATGAATTGGACAGTCACCACCATCAGGAGACTGGTATGAATTGGACAGTCACTACCATCAGGTATGAATTGGACAGTCACTACCATCAGGAGACTGGTATGAATTGGACAGTCACTACCATCAGGAGACTGGTATGAATTGGACAGTCACTACCATCAGGAGACTGGTATGAATTGGACAGTCACTACCATCAGGAGACTGGTATGAATTGGACAGGTACTACCATCTGGAGACTGGTATGAATTGGACAGTCACTACCATCAGGTATGAATTGGACAGTCACTACCATCAGGTATGAATTGGACAGTCACCACCATCATGAGACTGGTATGAATTGGACAGTCACCACCATCAGGAGACTGGTATGAATTGGACAGTCACTACCATCAGGAGACTGGTATGAATTGGACAGTCACTACCATCAGGAGACTGGTATGAATTGGACAGTCACTACCATCAGGAGACTGGTATGAATTGGACAGGTACTACTATCTGGAGACTGGTATGAATTGGACAGTCACTACCATCAGGTATGAATTGGACAGTCACTACCATCAGGTATGAATTGGACAGTCACTACCATCAGGTATGAATTGGACAGTCACTACCATCAGGTATGAATTGGACAGTCACTACCATCAGGAGACTGGTATGAATTGGACAGTCACTACCATCAGGTATGAATTTGACAGTCACTACCATCAGGAGACTGGTATGAATTGGACAGTCACCACCATCAGGAGACTGGTATGAATTGGACAGTCACTACCATCAGGAGACTGGTATGAATTGGACAGTCACTACCATCAGGAGACTGGTATGAATTGGACAGTCACTACCATCAGGAGACTGGTATGAATTGGACAGTCACTACCATCAGGAGACTGTTATGAATTGGACAGTCAGCACCATCAGGAGACTGGTATGAATTGGACAGTCACTACCATCAGGAGACTGGTATGAATTGGACAGGTACTACCATCTGGAGACTGGTATGAATTGGACAGTCACTACCATCAGGTATGAATTGGACAGTCACTACCATCAGGAGACTGGTATGAATTGGACAGTCACCACCATCAGGAGACTGGTATGAATTGGACAGTCACTACCATCAGGAGACTGGTATGAATTGGACAGTCACTACCATCAGGAGACTGGTATGAATTGGACAGGTACTACCATCTGGAGACTGGTATGAATTGGACAGTCACTACCATCAGGTATGAATTGGACAGTCACTACCATCAGGAGACTGGTATGAATTGGACAGTCACTACCATCAGGTATGAATTGGACAGTCACTACCATCAGGAGACTGGTATGAATTGGACAGTCACTACCATCAGGTATGAATTGGACAGTCACTACCATCAGGTATGAATTGGACAGTCACTACCATCAGGTATGAATTGGACAGTCACTACCATCAGGAGACTGGTATGAATTGGACAGTCACCACCATCAGGAGACTGGTATGAATTGGACAGTCACCACCATCAGGTATGAATTGGACAGTCACTACCATCAGGAGACTGGTATGAATTGGACAGTCACTACCATCAGGAGACTGGTATGAATTGGACAGTCACTACCATCAGGAGACTGGTATGAATTGGACAGTCACTACCATCAGGAGACTGGTATGAATTGGACAGTCACTACCATCAGGAGACTGGTATGAATTGGACAGGTACTACCATCTGGAGACTGGTATGAATTGGACAGTCACTACCATCAGGTATGAATTGGACAGTCACTACCATCAGGTATGAATTGGACAGTCACCACCATCATGAGACTGGTATGAATTGGACAGTCACCACCATCAGGAGACTGGTATGAATTGGACAGTCACTACCATCAGGAGACTGGTATGAATTGGACAGTCACTACCATCAGGAGACTGGTATGAATTGGACAGTCACTACCATCAGGAGACTGGTATGAATTGGACAGGTACTACTATCTGGAGACTGGTATGAATTGGACAGTCACTACCATCAGGTATGAATTGGACAGTCACTACCATCAGGTATGAATTGGACAGTCACTACCATCAGGTATGAATTGGACAGTCACTACCATCAGGAGACTGGTATGAATTGGACAGTCACTACCATCAGGTATGAATTGGACAGTCACTACCATCAGGAGACTGGTATGAATTGGACAGTCACCACCATCAGGAGACTGGTATGAATTGGACAGTGACTACCATCAGGAGACTTGTATGAATTGGACAGTCACTACCATCAGGAGACTGGTATGAATTGGACAGTCACAACCATCAGGAGACTGGTATGAATTGGACAGTCACTACCATCAGGAGACTGTTATGAATTGGACAGTCAGCACCATCAGGAGACTGGTATGAATTGGACAGTCACTACCATCAGGAGACTGGTATGAATTGGACAGGTACTACCATCTGGAGACTGGTATGAATTGGACAGTCACTACCATCAGGTATGAATTGAACACACACTTAACACACAAACACACTAACACACAATAACACACACAAACACACTAACACAACACAAACACACTAACACACACTAACACACACTAACACACACGAACACACACTAACACACAACACAAACACACTAACACACACTAACACAACACAAACACACTAACACACAAACACACACTAACACACAAACACACACGAACACACTAACACACACTAACACACTAACACACAAACACACACTAACACACAAACACACACTAACACACTAACATACACTAACACACACTAACACACACCAACACACTAACACACACTAACACACTAACACACACTAACACACACCAACACACTAACACACACCAACACAGTAACACACACTAACACACTAACACGCACTAACACACATTAACACACAAACACACACAAACACACACTAACACACATTAACATACAAACATACACTAACACACACTAACACACTAACACACACTAACACACTAACACACACAACAAAACACACTAACACACACTAACACACACACTAACACACACTAACACACTAACACACACTAACACACAACACAAACACACTAACACACACACAAACACACTAACACACACTAACACACAACACAAACACACAAACACACACTAACACACACGCACACACACACACAAACACACTAACACACACTAACACACACCAACACACTAACACACACTAACACACTAACACGCACTAACACACATTAACATACAAACATACACTAACACACACTAACACACTAACACACAATAACACACACCAACACACCAATACACACTAACACACTAACACACATGAACACACACTAACACACATTAACACACATGAACACACTAACACACACGAACACACACGAACACACACTAACACACACAACACACTAACACACACTAACACACTAACACACTAACACACATTAACATACAAACATACACTAACACACTAACACACTAACACACTAACACACACCAACACACACACTAACACTAACACACATGGACACACACTAACACACACACAAACACTAACACACACGAACACACATAACACACACACAAACACACAAACACACATGAACACACACTAACACACACTAACACACTAACACTACTAACACACCAACACACTAACACACTAACACACTAACACGCGCTAACACACATTAACACACAAACACACTAACACACATTAACATACAAACATACACTAACACACACTAACACACCAACACACTAACACACTACTACACACTAACACACTAACACACACTAACACACACTAACACACATGAACACACACTAACACACACAGACACACACTAACACACAACACAAACACACTAACACACACTAACACACACTAACACACACACAACACACTAACACACGAACACACACTAACACACACACAAACACACTAACACACACTAACACACAACACAAACACACTAACACACACACAAACACACTAACACACAACACAAACACTAACACACACACAAACACACTAACACTAACACACAACAAAACACTATACACACTAACACACACAGAACACACACAAACACACTAACACACACTAACACACAACACAAACACACTAACACACGACACACACTAACACACATGAACACACACACAAAACACACTAACAAACACAAACACACAAACACACGAACACACACTAACACACTAACACACACTAACACACACTTAACACACACGAACACACATAACACTCTCACAAACACACTAACACACACTAACACACACTAACACACATAACACACACACAAACACACTAACACACAACACAAACACTTCAGACACACACTAACACACTAACACACACGAACACACATAACACACACACAAACACACTATACACACACTAACACACACTTACCACATACACAAACACACTAACACACACTAACACACAACACAAACACACTAACACACACACAAACACACTAACACACACTAACACACAACACAAACACACAACACAAACACACTAACACACAAACACACTAAAACACACAACACACTAACACACACTAACACACTAACACACACTAACACACTAACACACTAACACACTAACACACACCAACACACTAACTGTATATAGTCTCACATTGACTAGGTACTGGTACCTCCTGTATATAGCCTCCACATTGACTAGGTACCGGTACCTCCTGTATATAGCCTCCACATTGACTCTGTACTGGTACCCCCTGTATATAGCCTCCACATTGACTAGGTACTGGTACCTCCTGTATATAGCCTCCACATTGACTCTGTACTGGTACCTCCTGTATATAGCCTCCACATTGACTCTGTACTGGTACCTCCTGTATATAGTCTCCACATTGACTCTGTACTGGTACCTCCTGTATATAGCCTCCACATTGACTCTGTACCGGTACCTCCTGTATATAGCCTCCACATTGACTCTGTACCGGTACCTCCTGTATATAGTCTCCACATTGACTCTGTGCCGGTACCCCTGTATATAGCCTCCACATTGACTCTGTACCGGTACCCCCTGTATATAGCCTCCACATTGACTCTGTACCGATACCCCCTGTATATAGCCTCCACATTGACTCTGTACCGGTACCTCCTGTATATAGCCTCCACATTGACTAGGTACTGGTACCTCCTGTATATAGCCTCCACATTGACTCTGTACCGGTACCCCCTGTATATAGCCTCCACATTGACTCTGTACCGGTACCCCCTGTATATAGCCTCCACATTGACTCTGTACTGGTACCTCCTGTATATAGCCTCCACATTGACTCTGTACTGTTACCTCCTGTATATAGCCTCCACATTGACTAGGTACTGGTACCCCCTGTATATAGCCTCCACATTGACTAGGTACTGGTACCTCCTGTATATAGCCTCCACATTGACTCTGTACTGGTACCTCCTGTATATAGCCTCCACATTGACTAGGTACTGGTACCTCCTGTATATAGCCTCCACATTGACTAGGTACTGGTAGCTCCTGTATATAGCCTCCACATTGACTCTGTACCGGTACCTCCTGTATATAGCCTCCACATTGACTAGGTACTGGTACCTCCTGTATATAGCCTCCACATTGACAAGGTACCGGTACCTCCTGTATATAGCCTCCACATTGACTCTGTACTGGTACCCCCTGTATATAGCCTCCACATTGACTCTGTACCGGTACCCCCTGTATATAGCCGCCACAATGACTCTGTACCGGTACCCCCTGTATATAGCCGCCACAATGACTCTGTACCGGTACCCCTGTATATAGCCTCCACATTGACTCTGTACTGGTACCTCCTGTATATAGCCTCCACATTGACTCTGTACTGGTTCCTCCTGTATATAGCCTCCCACATTGACTAGGTACTGGTACCTCCTGTATATAGCCTCCACATTGACTCTGTACTGGTACCTCCTGTATATAGCCTCCACATTGACTCTGTACCCGTACCCCCTGTATATAGCCTCCACATTGACTCTGTACTGGTACCTCCTGTATATAGCCTCCACATTGACTCTGTACTGGTACCTCCTGTATATAGTCTCCACATTGACTCTGTACTGGTACCTCCTGTATATAGCCTCCACATTGACTCTGTACCGGTACCTCCTGTATATAGCCTCCACATTGACTCTGTACCGGTACCTCCTGTATATAGTCTCCACATTGACTCTGTACCGGTACCCCTGTATATAGCCTCCACATTGACTCTGTACCGGTACCCCCTGTATATAGCCTCCACATTGACTCTGTACCGATACCCCCTGTATATAGCCTCCACATTGACTCTGTACCGGTACCTCCTGTATATAGCCTCCACATTGACTAGGTACCGGTACCTCCTGTATATAGCCTCCACATTGACTCTGTACTGGTACCCCTGTATATAGCCTCCACATTGACTAGGTACTGGTACCTCCTGTATATAGCCTCCACATTGACTCTGTACTGGTACCTCCTGTATATAGCCTCCACATTGACTCTGTACTGGTACCTCCTGTATATAGTCTCACATTGACTCTGTACTGGTACCTCCTGTATATAGCCTCCACATTGACTCTGTACCGGTACCTCCTGTATATAGCCTCCACATTGACTCTGTACCGGTACCTCCTGTATATAGTCTCCACATTGACTCTGTACCGTACCCCCTGTATATAGCCTCCACATTGACTCTGTACCGTACCCCCTGTATATAGCCTCCACATTGACTCTGTACCGATACCCCCTGTATATAGCCTCCACATTGACTCTGTACCGGTACCTCCTGTATATAGCCTCCACATTGACTCTGTACTGGTACCTCCTGTATATAGCCTCCACATTGACTAGGTACTGGTACCTCCTGTATATAGCCTTCACATTGACTCTGTACCGGTACCCCCTGTATATAGCCTCCACATTGACTCTGTACCGGTACCCCCTGTATATAGCCTCCACATTGACTCTGTACTGGTACCTCCTGTATATAGCCTCCACATTGACTCTGTACTGTTACCTCCTGTATATAGCCTCCACATTGACTAGGTACTGGTACCCCCTGTATATAGCCTCCACATTGACTAGGTACTGGTACCTCCTGTATATAGCCTCCACATTGACTCTGTACTGGTACCTCCTGTATATAGCCTCCACATTGACTAGGTACTGGTACCTCCTGTATATAGCCTCCACATTGACTAGGTACTGGTAGCTCCTGTATATAGCCTCCACATTGACTCTGTACCGGTACCTCCTGTATATAGCCTCCACATTGACTAGGTACTGGTACCTCCTGTATATAGCCTCCACATTGACAAGGTACCGGTACCTCCTGTATATAGCCTCCACATTGACTCTGTACTGGTACCCCCTGTATATAGCCTCCACATTGACTCTGTACCGGTACCCCCTGTATATAGCCGCCACAATGACTCTGTACCGGTACCCCCTGTATATAGCCGCCACAATGACTCTGTACCGGTACCCCCTGTATATAGCCTCCACATTGACTCTGTACTGGTACCTCCTGTATATAGCCTCCACATTGACTCTGTACTGGTTCCTCCTGTATATAGCCTCCACATTGACTAGGTACTGGTACCTCCTGTATATAGCCTCCACATTGACTCTGTACTGGTACCTCCTGTATATAGCCTCCACATTGACTCTGTACCCGGTACCCCCTGTATATAGCCTCCACATTGACTCTGTACCGGTACCCCCTGTATATAGCCTCCACATTGACTCTGTACTGGTACCTCCTGTATATAGCCTCCACATTGACTCTGTACTGGTACCTCCTGTATATAGCCTCCACATTGACTAGGTACTGGTACCTCCTGTATATAGCCTCCACATTGACTCTGTACTGGTACCTCCTGTATATAGCCTCCACATTGACTCTGTACCCGGTACCCCCTTGTATATAGCCTCCACATTGACTCTGTACCGGTACCCCTGTATATAGCCTCCACATTGACTCTGTACTGGTACCTCCTGTATATAGCCTCCACATTGACTCTGTACTGGTACCTCCTGTATATAGCCTCCACATTGACTAGGTACTGGTACCTCCTGTATATAGCCTCCACATTGACTCTGTACTGGTACCTCCTGTATATAGCCTCCACATTGACTAGGTACTGGAACCTCCTGTTTATAGCCTCCACATTGACTCTGTACTTGTACCTCCTGTATATAGCCTCCACATTGACTAGGTACTGGTACCCCCTCTATATAGCCTCCACATTGACTAGGTACTGGTACCTCCTGTATATAGCCTCCACATTGACTCTGTACTGGTACCTCCTGTATATAGCCTCCACATTGACTCTGTGCTGGTACCTCCTGTATATAGCCTCCACATTGACTAGGTACTGGTACCTCCTGTATATAGCCTCCACATTGACTAGGTACTGGTACCTCCTGTATATAGCCTCCACATTGACTAGGTACTGGTACCTCCTGTATATAGCCTCCACATTGACTAGGTACCGGTACCTCCTGTATATATAGCCTCCACATTGACTAGGTACTGGTACCTCCTGTATATAGCCTCCACATTGACTAGGTACTGGTACCTCCTGTATATAGCCTCCACATTGACTCTGTACTGGTACCCCCTGTATATAGCCTCCACATTGACTCTGTACCGTAACACCCTGTATATAGTCTCCACATTGACTCTGTACCTTAACACCCTGTATATAGTCTCCACATTGACTCTGTACCGGTACCTCCTGTATATAGCCTCCACATTGACTCTGTACCGGTACCCCCTGTATATAGCCTCCACATTGACTAGGTACTGGTACCTCCTGTATATAGCCTCCACATTGACTAGGTACTGGTACCTCCTGTATATAGCCTCCACATTGACTAGGTACTGGTACCTCCTGTATATAGCCTCCACATTGACTCTGTACTGGTACCTCCTGTATATAGTCTCCACATTGACTAGGTACTGGTACCTCCTGTATATAGCCTCCACATTGACTAGGTACCGGTACCTCCTGTATATAGCCTCCACATTGACTCTGTACTGGTACCCCCTGTATATAGCCTCCACATTGACTAGGTACTGGTACCTCCTGTATATAGCCTCCACATTGACTCTGTACTGGTACCTCCTGTATATAGCCTCCACATTGACTCTGTACTGGTACCTCCTGTATATAGTCTCCACATTGACTCTGTACTGGTACCTCCTGTATATAGCCTCCACATTGACTCTGTACCGGTACCTCCTGTATATAGCCTCCACATTGACTCTGTACCGGTACCTCCTGTATATAGTCTCCACATTGACTCTGTACCGGTACCCCCTGTATATAGCCTCCACATTGACTCTGTACCGGTACCCCCTGTATATAGCCTCCACATTGACTCTGTACCGATACCCCCTGTATATAGCCTCCACATTGACTCTGTACCGGTACCTCCTGTATATAGCCTCCACATTGACTCTGTACCGGTACCCCCTGTATATAGCCTCCACATTGACTCTGTACCGGTACCTCCTGTATATAGCCTCCACATTGACTAGGTACTGGTACCTCCTGTATATAGCCTCCACATTGACTAGGTACTGGTACCTCCTTTTAGATACTACTGTTAGATAAATGTTAGACACTACTGTTAGATACTACTGTTAGATACTACTGTTAGATACTACTGTTAGATACTACTGTTAGATACTACTGTTAGATAAATGTTAGACACTACTGTTAGATACTACTGTTAGATACTACTGTTAGATACTACTGTTAGATACTACTGTTAGACACTACTGTTAGATACTACTGTTAGATACTACTGTTAGATACTACTGTTAGATACTACTGTTAGATACTACTGTTAGATACTACTGTTAGATACTACTGTTAGATACTACTGTTAGATACTACTGTTAGATACTACTGTTAGATACTACTGTTAGATACTACTGTTAGATACTACTGTTAGATACTACTGTTAGATACTACTGTTAGACACTACTGTTAGATACTACTGTTAGACACTACTGTTAGATACTACTGTTAGACACTACTGTTAGATACTACTGTTAGACACTACTGTTAGATACTACTGTTAGATACTACTGTTAGACACTACTGTTAGATACTACTGTTAGACACTACTGTTAGATACTACTGTTAGACACTACTGTTAGATACTAATGTTAGACACTACTGTTAGACACTACTGTTAGATACTACTGTTAGATACTACTGTTAGACACTACTGTTAGACACTACTGTTAGATACTACTGTTAGATACTACTGTTAGATACTACTGTTAGATACTACTGTTAGATACTACTGTTAGATACTACTGTTAGATACTACTGTTAGACACTACTGTTAGATACTACTGTTAGATACTACTGTTAGATACTACTGTTAGATACTACTGTTAGATACTAGTGTTAGATACTACTGTTAGATACTACTGTTAGATACTACTGTTAGACACTACTGTTAGATACTACTGTTAGACACTACTGTTAGACACTACTGTTAGATACTACTGTTAGACACTACTGTTAGATACTACTGTTAGATACTACTGTTAGATACTACTGTTAGATACTACTGTTAGATACTACTGTTAGACACTACTGTTAGATACTACTGTTAGATACTACTGTTAGATACTACTGTTAGATACTACTGTTAGATACTACTGTTAGACACTACTGTTAGATACTACTGTTAGATACTACTGTTAGATACTACTGTTAGATACTACTGTTAGACACTACTGTTAGATACTACTGTTAGATACTACTGTTAGATACTACTGTTAGATACTACTGTTAGACACTACTGTTAGATACTACTGTTAGATACTACTGTTAGATACTACTGTTAGATACTACTGTTAGATACTACTGTTAGATACTACTGTAAGACACTACTGTTAGATACTACTGTTAGATACTACTGTTAGATACTACTGTTAGACACTACTGCACTAGGAACACAAGCATTTCGCCTCACCCTCATTAACATCTGCTAAATATGTGTACGTGAACAATAATATTTAATTTGATTTGAAAACCCAAACAGGAAGATCACATCAGTGACTAAACCCACGCACCCCTCCTAGGGAGGGCATGGAAGAGCCCAGTAAGCCAGTGACTCAGCCCCTGTAATAGGGTTAGAGGCAGAGAATCCCAGTGGAGAGAGAGGAACCGGCCAGGCAGAGACAGCAAGGGTGGTTCATCACTCCAGTGCCTTGCCTTTCACCTTCACACTCCTGGGCCAGAATACAATCAATCATATGACCCACTGAAGAGATGAGTCTTCAGTAAAGACTTGAAAGGTTGAGACCGAGTTTGCGTCTCTCACATGGGTAGGCAGACCGTTCCAGCCCTGCCTCCAGCTGTTTGCTTAGAAATTCTAGGGACAATTAGGAGGCCTGCGTCTTGTGACCGTAGCGTAAGTGTAGGTATGTACGGCAGGACCAAATCAGGGAGGGAGGTAGGAGCCCATGTAACGCTTTGTAGGTTAGCAGTAAAAACACCTCAACGGGCGTAGGTTAGCAGTAAAAACACCTCAACGGGCGTAGGTTAGCAGTAAAAACACCTCAACGGGCGTAGGTTGGCAGTAAAAACACCTCACGGGCGTAGGTTAGCAGTAAAAACACCTCAACGGGCGTAGGTTAGCAGTAAAAACACCTCAACGGGCGTAGGTTAGCAGTAAAAACACCTCAACGGGCGTAGGTCAGCCTTGAAATCAGCCCTCGCCTTAACTGTGTGAAACCAGAGGCAAACTGGTCTAATATGATCCCGTGTTTAGATTCTATTCAAGATTCTCTCAGCCATATTTATCACTAACTGAAGTTTATTTAGTGATTTATCCGGGTAGTCAGAGAGTAGAGCATTGCAGTAGTCTAACCTAACCTCTAACCTCTAACCTCTAGAAATGACAAATGCATGGATTAGCTTTTCTGGACAGAACGTTTCTGATTTTTGCAAAGTTACGAAGATGGAAAAACGCTGTCCTCGAAAAGTCTTGAGTAACGCCGAGGTCCTTCACAGTTGTATATATATATATATATATTTTTTTACAGTTATTTTTCTTGAATTTTTATTAGATTTTTTACCCCCAATTTCGTATCCGGTGTATTGTTTTACTATCTTGTCTTATCGCTACAACTCCCGTGGGGCTCGGGAGAGACGAAAGTTGAAGGTTATGCGTCTCCCCGATACACAACCTGCATCTTAACACAGCGCGCATCCAACCCGGAAGCCACACCAATGTGTTGGAGGAACCACCGTGCACCTGGTTAGCGCGCACTGCGCCCGGCCCGCCACAGGAGTCTCTGGTGCCAGATGAGACTACCGGCCAGGCCCTCCCAAACACCGGACCTCCCGGTCGTGGCCGGTTACACAGAGCCTGGGCACGAACCCAGAGTGTCACATGTTTGTTACCCTGTATTTTTCATGATAACGATGCCTTTACCTTCTTTCTCTCCTCCCTCTCTCTCCTTCTCTATCTCTCTATCCCTCCTCTCTCCCCTCTCTCTCTCTACCCCTCCTCCCTATCCTCCCTCTCTCTCTACCCCTCCCCTCTCTCCTCCCTCTCTCCTCTACCCCTCCCTCTCTCTCTACCCCTCCTCTCTCTCCTCCCTCTCTCCTCTACCCATCCCTCTCTCTCTACCCCTCCTCTCTCTCCTCCCTCTCTCCTCTACCCCTCCCTCTCTCTCTACCCCTCCTCCCTATCCTCCCTCTCTCTACCCTCCCTCTCTCTCTACCCCTCCTCTCTCTCCTCTCTCTCTATCCCTCCTCTCTCCCCTCCTCTCTCACCCCTCTCTCTACCCCTCCTCCCTATCCTCCCTCTCTCCCTCTACCCCTCCCTCTCTCTCTACCCCTCCTCTCTCTCCTCTCTCTCTACCCCTCCCTCTCTCTCCTCCCTCTCTCCTCTACCCCTCCCTCTCTCTCTACCCCTCCTCTCTCTCCTCCCTCTCTCCTCTACCCCTCCCTCTCTCTCTACCCCTCCTCTCTCTCCTCCCTCTCTCCTCTACTCCTTCCTCTCTCTACCCCCCCTCTCTCTCTCTATCCCTCCTCCCTCTCTCTGCTACCCCTCCCTCTCTCTCTCTTCCCCTCCCTCTCTCCTCCCTCTCCTCTACCCCTCCCTCTCTCTCTACCCCTCCCCTCTCTCCTCCCTCTCTCCTCTACCCCTCCCTCTCTCTCTACCCCTCCTCTCTCTCCTCCCTCTCTCCTCTACCCATCCCTCTCTCTCTACCCCTCCTCTCTCTCCTCCCTCTCTCCTCTACCCCTCCCTCTCTCCTCTACCCCTCCCTCTCTCCTCTACCCCTCCTCTCTCTCTACCCCTCCCCTCTCTCCTCCCTCTCTCCTCTACCCCTCCCTCTCTCTCTGGACCCCTCCTCTCTCTCCTCCCTCTCTCCTCTACCCATCCCTCTCTCTCTACCCCTCCTCTCTCTCCTCCCTCTCTCCTCTACCCCTCCCTCTCTCCTCTACCCCTCCCTCTCTCCTCTACCCTCCCTCTCTCCTCTACCCCTCCCTCTCTCTCTACCCCTCCCTCTCTCTCTTCCCTTCCTGCCTGTCCATTCCTCCTCTCTCTGACCTCTCTATAACCTTGTTTTATGTTCTCTCCAGCATCCCACCGCACCGCAGGGACAGAAATGCCCCTCTGTACTCCACCTGTTTGTCACACACATTCAATGAAAGGAAAATTACACACATTTGTTTAATTTGTCTATTGTTTATCAATTTTGTTTTGCACGTCAGCGATCAAGTATTCAAGATATATAACTTTCAAAATCCAGAAATAGAGCTAAATGCCAAAGTGTATTTTACATTTACATAAAAGCTATCTGAATACTTAGGTTTAAAGTAATCGAGATATTTACAATAGCACGGTACACACTGTTTGTTATAATCAGTGTTAAGCTAACATTAGTCTACCGTTAGTCTAACATTAGTCTAACGTTAGTCTAACATTAGTCTAACATTAGTCTACCGTTAGTCTAACATTAGTCCAACGTTAGTCTAACATTAGTCTACCGTTAGTCTAACATTAGTCTAACATTAGTCTACCGTTAGTCTAACATTAGTCCAACGTTAGTCTAACATTAGTCTACCGTTAGTCTAACATTAGTCTAACATTAGTCTACCGTTAGTCTAACATTAGTCTAACGTTAGTCTAACATTAGTCTAACGTTAGTCTACCGTTAGTCTAACATTAGTCTAACATTAGTCTAACATTAGTCTACCGTTAGTCTAACATTAGTCTAACATTAGTCTACCGTTAGTCTAACATTAGTCTACCGTTAGTCTAACATTAGTCTACCGTTAGTCTAACATTAGTCTACCGTTAGTCTAACATTAGTCTACCGTTAGTCTAACATTAGTCTAACGTTAGTCTAACATTAGTCAGCTGTTCTGCTTTATGTCATTAGTATAAGGGTCAAATGGTTTTGCTGTGTAATTATACATTTCTAAAATACGGTGAAGAGATTCAACCAATGAGCAATGATCCAATCATAATGGAGTGTGTGTGTGTGTGTGTGTGTGTGTGTGTGTGTGTGTGTGTGTGTGTGTGTGTGTGTGTGTGTGTGTGTGTGTGTGTGTGTGTGTGTGTGTGTGTGTGTGTGTGTGTGTGTGTGTGTGTATGTGTGTGTGTGTCTGAGAGGAACCATAATCTAGCAGTAATGGATTATAAAACAGAGCAGAAAATGAGAAGCGAGAGAGAGAGAGTGTTCTAATTGTTTAGAATTCTAAACCTAATTTAAAATGAGAAGCGAGAGAGAGAGGTGTTCTAATTGTTTAGAATTCTAAACCTAATTTAAAATGAGAAGCGAGAGAGAGAGAGGTGTTCTAATTGTTTAGAATTCTAAACCTAAGACAAATTTAAAATGAAAATGTAAAGCAGCAAAACATCTCAGAAACATAAACTGAAACGCAATAAATTGAATTACACCAACAAGACAGTTGATGAAATTGAAAATTTAAAATTTAAATTGAAAACGCAATCGACCAAATCGGTACTGGGACATGTGGAAAAAATGACAAAGCCACAAGAATTAGCAATGTAAGATGAAGGAATTTGGATTTATGTTGATAATCTATACAAAAACATCCCACAAAAACACAATTAGAAATTCAAGAAAAATGGAACATCCTTGAATCAAACCTAACTAGTGTCCCAGTCCCTGCTGCTGAAAAACATCCCCACAGCATGATGCCACCACCATGCTTCACTAGTCTCCCAGTCCCTGCTGCTGAAAAACATCCTCACAGCATGATGCCACCACCATGCTTCACTAGTCTCCCAGTCCCTGCTGCTTAAAAACATCCCCACAGCATGATGCCACCACCATGCTTCACTAGTCTCCCAGTCCCTGCTGCTGAAAAACATCCCCACAGCATGATGCCACCACCATGCTTCACTAGTCTCCCAGTCCCTGCTGCTGAAAAACATCCTCACAGCATGATGCCACCACCATGCTTCACTAGTCTCCCAGTCCCTGCTGCTGAAAAACATCCTCACAGCATGATGCCACCACCATGCTTCACTAGTCTCCCAGTCCCTGCTGCTGAAAAACATCCCCACAGCATGATGCCACCACCATGCTTCACTAGTCTCCCAGTCCCTGCTGCTGAAAAACATCTCCACAGATGCTCCACAGAGATGCTGTCTCCACAGAGGAACGCTGAAGCTCTGTCAGTGACCATCGGGTTCTTGATCAACCCCTGACCAAGATACTACTGTTAGATACTAGTGTTAGATACTACTGTTAGATACTACTGTTAGATACTACTGTTAGATACTACTGTTAGATACTACTGTTAGATACTACTGTTAGATACTACTGTTAGATACTAGTGTTAGATACTACTGTTAGATACTACTGTTAGATACTACTGTTAGACACTACTGTTAGATACTACTGTTAGACACTACTGTTAGATACTACTGTTAGACACTACTGTTAGATACTACTGTTAGACACTACTGTTAGATACTACTGTTAGACACTACTGTTAGATACTACTGTTAGACACTACTGTTAGATACTACTGTTAGACACTACTGTTAGATACTACTGTTAGATACTAATGTTAGACACTACTGTTAGACACTACTGTTAGATACTACTGTTAGATACTACTGTTAGACACTACTGTTAGACACTACTGTTAGATACTACTGTTAGATACTACTGTTAGATACTACTGTTAGATACTACTGTTAGATACTACTGTTAGATACTACTGTTAGATACTACTGTTAGATACTACTGTTAGATACTACTGTTAGACACTACTGTTAGATACTACTGTTAGATACTACTGTTAGATACTAGTGTTAGATACTACTGTTAGATACTACTGTTAGATACTACTGTTAGACACTACTGTTAGATACTACTGTTAGACACTACTGTTAGACACTACTGTTAGATACTACTGTTAGACACTACTGTTAGATACTACTGTTAGATACTACTGTTAGATACTACTGTTAGATACTACTGTTAGATACTACTGTTAGATACTACTGTTAGACACTACTGTTAGATACTACTGTTAGATACTACTGTTAGATACTACTGTTAGATACTACTGTTAGATACTACTGTTAGACACTACTGTTAGATACTACTGTTAGATACTACTGTTAGATACTACTGTTAGATACTACTGTTAGATACTACTGTTAGATACTACTGTTAGATACTACTGTTAGACACTACTGTTAGATACTACTGTTAGATACTACTGTTAGATACTACTGTTAGATACTACTGTTAGACACTACTGTTAGATACTACTGTTAGATACTAATGTTAGACACTACTGTTAGATACTACTGTTAGATACTACTGTTAGATACTACTGTTAGATACTACTGTTAGATACTACTGTAAGACACTACTGTTAGATACTACTGTTAGATACTACTGTTAGATACTACTGTTAGACACTACTGCACTAGGAACACAAGCATTTCGCCTCACCCTCATTAACATCTGCTAAATATGTGTACGTGAACAATAATATTTAATTTGATTTGAAAACCCAAACAGGAAGATCACATCAGTGACTAAACCCACGCACCCCTCCTAGGGAGGGCATGGAAGAGCCCCAGTAAGCCAGTGACTCAGCCCCTGTAATAGGGTTAGAGGCAGAGAATCCCAGTGGAGAGAGAGGAACCGGCCAGGCAGAGACAGCAAGGGTGGTTCATCACTCCAGTGCCTTGCCTTTCACCTTCACACTCCTGGGCCAGAATACAATCAATCATATGACCCACTGAAGAGATGAGTCTTCAGTAAAGACTTGAAAGGTTGAGACCGAGTTTGCGTCTCTCACATGGGTAGGCAGACCGTTCCAGCCCTGCCTCCAGCTGTTTGCTTAGAAATTCTAGGGACAATTAGGAGGCCTGCGTCTTGTGACCGTAGCGTAAGTGTAGGTATGTACGGCAGGACCAAATCAGGGAGGGAGGTAGGAGCCCATGTAACGCTTTGTAGGTTAGCAGTAAAAACACCTCAACGGGCGTAGGTTAGCAGTAAAAACACCTCAACGGGCGTAGGTTAGCAGTAAAAACACCTCAACGGGCGTAGGTTAGCAGTAAAAACACCTCAACGGGCGTAGGTTAGCAGTAAAAACACCTCAACGGGCGTAGGTTAGCAGTAAAAACACCTCAACGGGCGTAGGTCAGCCTTGAAATCAGCCCTCGCCTTAACACGAAACCAGAGGCAAACTGGTCTAATATGATCCCGTGTTTAGATTCTATTCAAGATTCTCTCAGCCATATTTATCACTAACTGAAGTTTATTTAGTGATTTATCCGGGTAGTCAGAGAGTAGAGCATTGCAGTAGTCTAACCTAACCTCTAACCTCTAACCTCTAGAAATGACAAATGCATGGATTAGCTTTTCTGGACAGAACGTTTCTGATTTTTGCAAAGTTACGAAGATGGAAAAACGCTGTCCTCGAAAAAGTCTTGAGTAACGCCGAGGTCCTTCACAGTTGTATATATATATATATATTTTTTTTTACAGTTATTTTTCTTGAATTTTTATTAGATTTTTTACCCCCAATTTCGTATCCAATTGTTTTACTATCTTGTCTTATCGCTACAACTCCCGTACGGGCTCGGGAGAGACGAAAGTTGAAGGTTATGCGTCTCCCCGATACACAACCTGCATCTTAACACAGCGCGCATCCAACCCGGAAGCCACACCAATGTGTTGGAGGAACCACCGTGCACCTGGTTAGCGCGCACTGCGCCCGGCCCGCCACAGGAGTCTCTGGTGCCAGATGAGACTACCGGCCAGGCCCTCCCAAACACCGGACCTCCCGGTCGTGGCCGGTTACACAGAGCCTGGGCACGAACCCAGAGTGTCACATGTTTGTTACCCTGTATTTTTCATGATAACGATGCCTTTACCTTCTTTCTCTCCTCCCTCTCTCTCCTTCTCTATCTCTCTATCCCTCCTCTCTCCCCTCTCTCTCTCTACCCCTCCTCCCTATCCTCCCTCTCTCTCTACCCCTCCCCTCTCTCCTCCCTCTCTCCTCTCCCCCTCCCTCTCTCTCTACCCCTCCTCTCTCTCCTCCCTCTCTCCTCTACCCATCCCTCTCTCTCTACCCCTCCTCTCTCTCCTCCCTCTCTCCTCTACCCCTCCCTCTCTCTCTACCCCTCCTCCCTATCCTCCCTCTCTCTACCCTCCCTCTCTCTCTACCCCTCCTCTCTCTCCTCTCTCTCTATCCCTCCTCTCTCCCCTCCCTCTCTCTCCCCTCTCTCTACCCCTCCTCCCTATCCTCCCTCTCTCCTCTACCCCTCCCTCTCTCTCTACCCCTCCTCTCTCTCCTCTCTCTCTACCCCTCCCTCTCTCTCCTCCCTCTCTCCTCTACCCCTCCCTCTCTCTCTACCCCTCCTCTCTCTCCTCCCTCTCTCCTCTACCCCTCCCTCTCTCTCTCTACCCCTCCTCTCTCTCCTCCCTCTCTCCTCTACTCCTTCCTCTCTCTCTACCCTCCCTCTCTCTCTCTATCCCTCCTCCCTCTCTCTGCTACCCCTCCCTCTCTCTCTCTACCCCTCCCTCTCTCCTCCCTCTCTCCTCTACCCCTCCCTCTCTCTCTACCCCTCCCTCTCTCCTCCCTCTCTCCTCTACCCCTCCCTCTCTCTCTCTACCCCTCCTCTCTCTCCTCCCTCTCTCCTCTACCCATCCCTCTCTCTCTACCCCTCCTCTCTCTCCTCCCTCTCTCCTCTACCCCTCCCTCTCTCCTCTACCCCTCCCTCTCTCCTCTACCCCCTCCCTCTCTCTCTACCCCTCCCCTCTCTCCTCCCTCTCTCCTCTACCCCTCCCTCTCTCTCTACCCCTCCTCTCTCTCCTCCCTCTCTCCTCTACCCATCCCTCTCTCTCTACCCCTCCTCTCTCTCCTCCCTCTCTCCTCTACCCCTCCCTCTCTCCTCTACCCCTCCCTCTCTCCTCTACCCCTCCCTCTCTCCTCTACCCCTCCCTCTCTCTCTACCCCTCCCTCTCTCTCTTCCCTTCCTGCCTGTCCATTCCTCCTCTCTCTGACCTCTCTATAACCTTGTTTTATGTTCTCTCCAGCATCCCACCGCACCGCAGGGGACAGAAAT